>NW_019154096.1:1043669-1052339 GCF_002288905.1 Enhydra lutris kenyoni
AGGGGTACAGATGGCCCTTCTTTTCACTACATCTGTATCTTTGGGGTAAATACCCAGGAGTGCAATTGCAGGGTCATAGGGAAGCTCTATTTTTAACTTCTTGAGGAATCTCCACACTGTTCTCCAAAGTGGATGCACCAACTTGCATTCCCACCAACAGTGTAAGAGGGTTCCCCTTTCTCCACATCCCCTCCAACACATGCTGTTTCCTGTCTTGCTAATTTTGGCCATTCTAACTGGTGTAAGGTGGTATCTCAAGGTGGTTTTAATTTGAATCTCCCTGATGGCTAGTTGCAGGTCTCTTCATTTAGTTTATATTTTTCCTGGATTGTTTTTACCCTTTTAGAATTTCATTCTCTCATTCATCTATGCTTCTCTGGACAAAATGACAAAACAGAAAAACTCACCTTAAAAAAAAGAACAAGAGACAATACCAACTGCCAGGGACCTAATCGATACAGACATTAGTAATATGTTGGAACTAGAGTTCACAATGGAGACTATAAAGATACTAGCTGGCCTTGAAAAAAACATAGAAGATACTAGAGAATCCTTTTCTGGAGAAATTTAAAAACTGAAATCAAGAAAAGTTGAAATTAAAAAAGCTATTAATGAGGTACAGTAAAATATGGAGGCTTTTATTGCTAGGATAAATGAGGCAGAAGAGAGAATTAGTGACATAGAAGAACAAATGATGGAGAATAAAGAAGCTGAGCAAAAGAGAGACAAACAACTGCTGGATCATGAGGGGAGAATTCGAGAGATAAATGATGCCATAAGATGAAATAAAAGTAGAATAATTGGGATCCCAGAAGAAGAAGAAAGGGGGGGTGCAGAAGGTATATTATAGCAAATTATAGTTGAGAACTTCCTTATTTGAGGGAAGGAATCAGGCAACAAAATCCAAGAGGCACAGAGAACCCCCCTCAAAATCAATAAAAATAGATCAATACCCTCTCATCTAATAGAAAACCTTACAAGTCTCAAAGACAAAGAGAAAATCTTGAAAGCAGCTAAGTATGTGAGGTCTGTAACCAAAATGGTAGAAATATTAGATTGGCAGCAGACCTATTCACAGAGAACTGGCAGGCCCAGAAAGACTTGCATGATATATTCAGAGAACTACATGAGAAAAACATGCAGCCAAGAATACTATACTGAGTTAGGATTTCATTGAAAACAGGAGAAGAGAGAAAGAGCTTCCAGGACAAAAAACAACTAAAAGAATTTGCAAACATTAAACCAGCCCTACAGGAAATATTCAAAGGGATCCTCAAAACAAAGAGAGAGCCTAAAAGAAACATAGACCAGAAAGGAACAGAGACCATACACAGTAACAGTCACTTTACAGGCAATACAATGGCACTAAGTTCAGATCTTTCAATAGTTAACCTGAATGTAAATGGCTAAATGACTAATCAAAAGACACAGGGTATCAGAATGGATAAAAAGCAAGACCCATCAATATGCTGTCTGCAAGAAACTCATTTTTTACCCAAAGACACTTCCAGATTTAAAGTGAAGTGGTCAAAAACCATTTCCCATGCCAGTGGACATCAAAAGAAAGCTGGGGTGGCAATCTTTCATGTCAGACAAATTAGATTTTAAGCCAAAGACTATAAGAGATGAAGAAGGACACCATATCATGCTTAAAGGGTCTGTCCAAGACGAAGTTCTAACAATTCTAAATATCTATGTCCCTAACATGGGCACAGCCAATTATATAAGCCAATTAACAACAAAGAAATACATTCACAGATAATCATATAATCAAAGAAACACATTCACAATAATACAATACTAGTAGGGGATGTTAACACCCCCCCCACACACTGCAATGGACAGATCATCTACACAAAAGATCAACAAGGAAATAAAGGCTTTAAATGACACACTGGACCAGAGGGACATCACAGATATATTCAGAACATTCCATCCCAAAGCAACAGAATGCACATTCTTCTCTAGTGCACATGGAACATTCTCCAGAATAGATCACATCCTGGGTCACAAATCAGGTCTTAACCAGTACCAAAACATTGGGATCATTCCCTGCATAATTCCAGACCACAATGCTTTGAAACTTGAACTCAATCACAAGAGGGAAATTAGAAAGAACCCAAATACATGGAGGCTAAAGAGCATTCTACTAAAGAATGAATGGGTCAACCAGTAAATTAAAGAGTTATTAGGGGCACCTGGGTTGCTCAGTGTGTTATGCCTCTGCTTTCGGCTTAGGTCATGATCCCAGGGTCCTGGGATCAAGCCCCGCATCGGGCTCTCTGCACGGCAGGGAGCCTGCTTCCCACCCCACCTGCTTCTCTGCCTACTTGTGATCTATCTCTCTCTGTCAAATAAATAAATAAAATCTTTAAAAAATAAAGGAGTATTTTTAAAAATTGTGGAAACAAATGGAAATGGAAACACAACTGCCTCCTTAGTCAATGCTTGGTGCCACTGCTGTCACATTCACCCAAGTCTCGGGTACCCTCTTCTTTATGTGATCTTTTCATATTCTTAGCAATCCTACATGCAAGTCAGTTTTATTGACAATTTAGGATGAACATGGAACTTGGTGACTGCCCAACAATTTCTAGTGATGATTCTTATTCTCAGCTAATTTTTAGTGTATGTATTCTATAAACATTCTACCTACTGGTGGGGGGGGGACAGGAATAATCCCCAAGCCACTTGTTGGCTATCTGATGGTCTCCACTGAGGACTGTACATAGGCACAATCATCTGCTTTGTGGGAATCATGGGACTTAATCCCTCATCTAGGCAGAAACATATCACCCCAATTTCAGAGAGGCTGNATCCCTCATCTAGGCAGAAACATATCACCCCAATTTCAGAGAGGCTGTAACACTATTCAGAGACCTTTCCTTCTAACAGCATAAAATTGGTAGTCAGATAGAAAGAAGTGCTGATGAACATGGTCTTTTTTTTTAAGGATTGAATAAAATGGCTTATGACAACAACCATTTGGGACACAAAGAAAAAGTTCAGAACATTAACTATGTGAATATTGAGAAATACAAACATTTTCTGATCACTGTCGAGTTATTCTGCTTCATTTTCCCAATTTTTTTTTCCTTCAGTCCTTGGCTGGACCATATGGTAATTCTATTTTTGAAGATTCTAGGAACCTCCATACTGTTTTCCACAATGGCTTTACACTCCCTCCAACAGTGTACAAGTGTTCCCTTTTCTCCACACCCTCACTTTCTGGCACTTTAACACAATCCAAAAACCTCATCCCTGCACTGTGTGTATGTAGTTAGGGTAGGGGTGTTAGCAATGGAGATAGAAACTACCTCTTTCAAACAGTGTCTCCATCTGGAAAGTGTGAGGGGGAATGCACCTGCCATATTTTTTTAAAGGGCAGTAAAATTTGCTCATCACCCACAGGTGGGATGCTTAGAGCAAACCCTGTGTGCAGACTAAGAAAGAAGGAGGTTTTGCCTGGCACTTGTGTGGAATTTATCACAAACCATGTCCTATCCCTTAGGTATTTGCCTTCCTAACCTGGCAGGTCCAGAGGCAGTTCCATGAAGCTGATGAGCTATCCCATGCTTACTCCTCTGCTTCACACTCAGCCAAAGCCCCAACCATATGGGAAAAGTCCTTAAGTAAAAGAATTTATTCTAAGATGACTGTCATCATCTTATAAATGAAATGTCAACATCTCATCAATCCATTAAATAAAAAACACAGATTTGAAGCAGTTTCCATGCAGTTGAGAGAATATAGTCATTCTCTAAAATGTGATAGAGGGAAGATGGCTTCTTCTCCATCTAGGATGTGCACCACCAGCTTTCTTGGCAGCCCTTCCCAGGGATCTGTGGGAGGCTCCCCCACCGCCCCACAGCCCTAAAGCCAGAGAAATCACATCTAGAGTAAGAATGAATTTTTATTTTCAACATTTCCTTAGCAATTCGGGGTCTCTTCTGATTCCATACAAATTTTAGGATTATTTGCTCCAGCTCTTTGAAAAAAACCGGTGGAATTTTTTTCGGAATGGCATTAAAAGTATAGATTGCTCTGGGCAGTATAGACATTTTAACAATGTTTATTCTTCTGATCCAAGAGCATGGAATGGTCTTCCATCTTTTTGTGTCTTCTTTAATTTCTTTCATGAGTAAAACTGGTGGCATCACGTTACCTGATTTCAAGCTTTACTACAAAGCTGTGATCCCCAAGACAGCATGGTACTGGCATAAAAACAGACACATAGACCAGTGGAACAGAGTAGAGAGCCCAGATATGGACCCTCAATTCTATGGTCAAATAATCTTTGACAAAGCAGGAAAAAATATACAGTGGAAAAAAGACAGTCTCTTCAATAAATGGTGCTGGGAAAATTGGACAGCTATATGTAGAAGAATGAAACTCAACCATTCTCTTACACCGTACACAAAGATAAACTCAAAATGGATAAAGGACCTCAACGTGAGACAGGAATCCATCAGAATCCTAGAGAACATAGGCAGTGACCTCTTCTATATCAGCCACATCAACTTCTTTCAAGATATGTCTCCAAAGGCAAAGGAAACAAAAGCGAAAATGAACTTTTGGGACTTCATCAAAATCAAAAACTTCTGCACAGCAAAGGAAACAGTCAAGAAAACAAAGAGACAACCCACGGAATGGGAGAAGATATTTGCAAATGACAGTACAGACAAAAGATTGATATCCAGGATCTATAAAGAACTCCTCAAACTCAACACACACAAAACAGATAATCATATCAAAAAATGGGCAGAAGATATGGACAGACACTTCTCCAATGAAGACATACAAATGGCTATCAGACACATGAAAAAATGTTCATCATCACTAGCCATCAGGGAGATTCAAGTTAAAACCACCTTGAGATACCACCTTACACCAGTTAGAATGGCCAAAATTAGCAAGACAGGAAACAACGTGTGTTGGAGAGGATGTGGAGAAAGGGGAATCCTCTTACACTGTTGGTGAGAATGCAAGTTGGTGCAGCCACTTTGGAGAACAGTGTGGAGATTCCTCAAGAAATAAAAAATAGAACTTCCCTATGACCCTGCAATTGCACTCCTGGGTATTTACCCCAAAGATACAGATGTAGTGAAAAGAAGGGCCATCTGTACGCCAATGTATATAGCAGCAATGGCCACGGTCGCCAAACTGTGGAAAGAAACAAGATGCCCTTCAACGGACAAAAGGATAAGGAAGATGTGGTCCATATACACTATGGAGTATTATGCCTCCATCAGAAAGGATGAATACCCAACTTTTGTATCAACATGGATGGGACTGGAGGAGATTATGCTGAGTAAAATAAGTCAAGCAGAAAGAGTCAAGTATCATATGGTTTCACTTATTTGTGGAGCATAACAAATAACATGGAGAACATAGGGAGATGGAGAGGAGATGGGAGTTGAGGGAAATTGGAGGGGAAAGTGAACCATGAGAGACTATGGACTCTGAAAAACAATCTGAGGGTTTTGAAGGGGCGGGGAGTGGGAAGTTGGGGGAGCCAGGAGGGCACGTATTGCATGGAGCACTGGGTGTGGTGCCAAAACAAGGAATTCTGTTATGCTGAAAAGAAATTAAAAATAAATAAGTAAATAAATAAATAAATAAATATAAAATACGGCTACCTGAAAAAAAAAAGAATGAATTTTTATCAATTTTACCATTTACATACTTCACTCAGCCACTTCTTTTTGAGCCCTTTCAAAGGCTGAACCATATGTATGGAGGACTGTGGCATTAGCACAAACAACCAAATTATCATTTATTCAAGGTGACTAAGATTTTCCTCCAATACATTAGTTTAAGCAAAAATATTTCCGCAAAGAACATTCATCCACTGTTTCATTCTTTGGAAGTACTCTGTACTCATGAAATCGCCTCTAGCTTCACTGAGATATCATTTAGTTCTGGACATCATGTAGTTGTCACTCAGCACCTGGGACAAACCATGCACTGGAGAAGACAAGAGAAGAAGAAAAGATTTGTAGGGTATGGGCAGAATGAAACCGAAGTAGCACTGTTGTCACATTAATGATCCTACATTTTCCTAGCAACCTTTTTTTCTAATAACTTGAAGCTTTTCATGAATCTTTGCTGCAGAAAGACCATGAGATACAGTTTATGAATGGAGAAGACGTCGGGATCATCCTAACCCCAAGATTTCACCTGAGCTTTGGCTCCTGATCCCCTGACAGATAACTGTATGAGAAGGAAAGAGGTAGCAGCCATGCACTGAGCACCTCAGAAGCCCACGTGTTTCCTCCAGGATCACCTCAGTTAACCTCTCCCCTGTGAGGCAGCTTCTGGGAGCATTTTATGGAGGTTCCCATGGGTCAACAAAATGGCCCAAAGCATTCTGCCTTGAGGATGTTGGAAGAGTAATGAGCTTCAAGTGAACGCCTATTCCCTTCTCCATTCATGCCCACCCCTCAAATAAAATGTAAGAGGGGCGCCTGGATTTTTCAGTTGGTTGAACGTTTGACTCTTGGTTTCATCTAGGGTCATAATCTCAGGCTCATGGGATCGAGCCCCACGTCAGGCTCCTTGCTCAGCCTGGTGTCTGCTTGAGATTCTTGCTCTCCCTCTGCCTCTGCTCCTCCTCCCACTCATGCTTGTGCTCTCTCTCAATCAATAAATAAACAAAACCAAGAAGGAAGGGAGAGAGGGAGCAGAAGAGGGAGGGAGGGACACCGAACTGCCATTTGGGGAAGGTGGAAGGCAGGCCAAAATGACAATGCTCTTTGTATGACAGAACAGTGATTTATAAGACAATCAATATTCTGAAGTAGATGCCAATTCCAGAAGAATTAGAGGGACCTGAGAGAACGCCCACACTGACCAGCCCAAGGTGATCTGTACACCTTTGTGCCATGGGTCAATGTGGAAAAATGGTATCACAATGTTGAGACATGGTATTATGGTACCAAAGGCACTGACTAGTGACTCCTTTCCACCCCTCACCAGCTCCGCATGTGCATAAGCCCCTCACACAACAGTTGCACAACGAACTTGCAAAATTTCCTCAATAAACTGAGAAATCTGGAATTGATGAAATTATTTACTGTCAAGCAGAAATGGGATTTTATGATGGAAAATGAAATATTTTTTAAAGTTACACTTTTGTCTTCTTTAGTAGATTTTTCAGATTGCCACTATGAAACCTTAACATGGCTTTAGACCTTATTTTCAAAACAGGAATGTTTTTAAAGCATTGTTGAAGTAGAATTGATTTTTGCCAGCTGCCAAAGGAAAGTATATGATCGTCTCCTTATCCCTTTGTTTTTGTTTTCACCTTGAAAACTGGAACCCCTTCCCTTTGAAGACTAAAGCATTGTACTGACCAAAGCAGAAATCATTAAAAAAAAAAAAAAAACCTCATCCCTTTTAATATTATAAGCTTATGGCTATTATAACCTTTTTTTTTTTTTTTTTTTTTTTTGGCTTGTCAGAAAGCTTTCCTGAGCTATTCCACATCCTCAGATGTGGGAACAGAATATTGTATCAAACAGCCTCGCAAGGAGACAGGACATTCATTACCAAGACAGGAAAAACCCTGGCCTAATTATCAATTAATCCTAGTCCATCTCTGTTCTAGAAAAGCAGGGGGCTGTGAAGGACAGAGAGCATGGGTATTCCCAACATCGTGTCCCTATTAAGCAACTAGTGACCTATTTCAACTATTGTGTCCAAAGAAATATTTTCTGGTTTCTAGCAAATGCTGGGGTGGGGAGATAATTTTTCTCCTATTAATTTTATTTTTATGGCCCTCAGAAAATTCTATCATATTAGGCAAATATGATGGTATTTTGAATTCCTCTGTAGGGTCTTTCTATGACACCTGCTTCCTGTGAGCGAGGTTCAGCAGCTCATTACTGACTGGTGAGCGAGATTCTCTGTAAAATGGATGACACCCCCTGGCTGACATGAGCTTGTTGCTCCCCATCACTTCCATTATTTGGCAGATCCTCTAAAATAGTTTTCTGTTTGTTTTTCCAGTATTCACACCATAGTGAAAGAAAGGATAATCAGCGCCAAAGTTTTCATTTGTTTTAGTTAAGAACAAAATCAGGAACATCAGGAACGGATGCTGGATTTTGTCAAATGCTTTTTCTGCATCAGTTGAGAGGACTGTGCGTTTCTTCTCTCTTTTCTTATTAATTTGTTCTATCACATTGATTGATTTGCGAATGTTGAACCATCCTTGTAGCCCAGGAAAGAATCCCACCTGGTCATGGTGGATAATCTTTTTAATGTGCTGTTGGATCCTGTTTGCTAGGGTCTTGTTGAGAATCTTAGCATCCATATTAATCAGTGATATTGGTCTGAAATTCTCCTTTTTGGTAGGGTCTTTGCCTGGTTTAGGGATCATGGTAATGCTGGCTTCATAGAAAGAGTCTGGAAGTTTTCCTTCTGCTTCAATTTTTTGAACCAGCTTCAGGAAAATAGGTGTTATTTCTTCTTTGGAAGTTTGGTAGAATTCCCTGGGGAATCCTTCAGGTCCTGGGCTCTTGTTTTTTGGGAGGTTTTTGATCACTGCTTCAATCTCCTTACTAGATATCGGTCTATTTAGGTTGTCAATTTCTTCCTGGTTCAATTTTGGGAGTTTATAGTTTTCCAGGAATGCATCCATTTCATCTAGGTTGCTTAGCTTATTGT
>NW_019154096.1:1052439-1053000 GCF_002288905.1 Enhydra lutris kenyoni
GAATGCATCCATTTCATCTAGGTTGCTTAGCTTATTGGCATATAACTGTTGATAATAACTTCTGATGATTATTTCTACTTCCTTGGTGTTAGTTGTGATCTTTCCCTTTTCATTCATAATTTTATTAATTTGGGCTTTCTCTCTTTTCTTTTGGATTAGTGTGGCCAATGGTTTATCAATCTCATTGATTCTTTCAAAAAACCAGCTTCTCGTTTCATTGATACGTTCTACTGTATCTCTGGTTTCTACCTCATTGATCTCAGCTCTAATCTTGATTATTTCCCTTCTTACGTGTGGAGTTGGTTTGATTTGTTGTTGATTCTCCAGTTCTTTAAGGTGTAGAGACAGCTGGTGTATTCTGGATTTTTCCATTTTTTTGAGGGAGGCTTGGATGGCTATGTATTTCCCCCTTAGGACCGCCTTTGCTGTATCCCATAGGTTTTGGACCAAAGTGTCTTCATTCTCATTGGTTTCCATGAATTGTTTAAGTTCTTCTTTGATTTCCTGGTTGATCCAAGCATTTTTAAGCAAGGTGGTCTTTAGCTTCCAGGTGTTTGAGTT
>NW_019154096.1:1053010-1154088 GCF_002288905.1 Enhydra lutris kenyoni
TCCTCTGCAGGGTCTTTCTATGACACCTGCTTCCTGTAAGCTTCAGCAGCTCATTACTGACTGGTGAGCAAGATTCTCTATAAAATGGATGACACCCCCAGGCTGCCATGAGCTTACTGGTCCCCATCATTTCCATTATTTGGCAGATCCTCTAAAATAGTTTTCCTTTTGTTTTTCCAGTATTCACACCATAGTGAAAGAAAGGATAATCAGTGCCATAGTTTTCATTTGTTTTAGTTAAGACCAAAATCAGGAACAAATCTAACATTTGAGTAATATTTTGTTCTTCCTTTCTTTTTTTAATTCAAATGATATTTATACAAATATTCTCCCATGGAAGGTGATTATTTCTGCCCATAATCTGGACCGTTTACACATTTCAAAACAAATAAATGGAATCTTAGCTTTAAGACTAGTCTTGGATTTAAATCCAAACACTGATGACCACCTAATGGTAGCGACATAAGCCACAGAAACTCTCTGAGTTGCATTTATTCTTCCACAGAATAATATGATACTGCCTATTATAAAACTCTATGAGGGCAGGTAACTTGGGCTATTTTGTTCACTACCATATGACTTGTGTCAAGAATTGTGCCTGATGTATGGTAGCACTAAATCAATAATAGTTGAATGTATAGAACAAACAGCAACTATAATAATATGACCACCTTTGTATGATTTACTATACTAGGCTAGTGGATTAGCAATAGTATTTAACTCTCCATTATTCAGAAAAATATTTTACGTGGAAGAGAGTGAAGTAAACTGTGTTTCCACCACTGGAGAATTTGGAGGGAATGACTTCCAGGGAACCAAGACCCTGGGATCACATAGCCCACATGAAAATCTATCCCGAGGAAGTAAGAACTGTACACATCATCCTTTCCAGTTGTCAAATAACCAAGAGACACTCCTCAGGGAATAATCCCCAAGTCCATTCTAGTAAAGCGGTCAGGACACAGGGCTTGAAGCAATGTCCAAATCACCCAACGTGTGGCCAAAACCATAACTGAAATGTCTTCCCAATTTCAGGGTAGAATTACTTATAAAGATGGAAAGAAGAGATACATCCTCAGGAAAAACAAACAAAAAAGAATGAAGCCATGAGGTGGGTCTCGCTGGGTCTAGCAGTTTCTAGGTAGAAATATGGCGCCCCTTGAATGAGTTTTGTCCAGCATCTTACTGCTTCTTGAAATTTCTTTCAGTTCTCTAGCTCATACAGAGGTAGTGGCTCAGAATGTGCAGTGGACTCAGGAATCAACAGAAACCATGGCCCCAACCCTTCACCAAAGAACAAGGCAGCAAGTACTAGCACCTTGAAAAGTCTAAAATGCCTTCCTGAAATACAGCAGGATGACAGCTTGGAATCAGCTTTTGATGGTGCATATTCTTCTACATACATATTGTTTTGGGGGCATTCTATTTGTAAAACCATGGAATAAAGATCAATGAAAAGATATGATAAATATACCAAATCAATAGACCAAGAACCCTGGTTCTGTCACCGGCCTGAACCCCTGAACTAGGAAATTTCTAGTAGAAATTTCTGCCTAGATATCAATGTTGCCTGTTAGAACAGAAATGCATTTGAGGAAGACTCCTCACCCAGATGAATCAGAAAGTGCCAGAAGTGACCAACAGTTCCCTCAGCCTCATTATAATGTTAAAATCTGCTCCTGAATAGTCATCCCTGACCCTAACAAAAGGGTCCTGCTTTCCCTTGTTTTGGGCTTTGGAAATGATTCCCAGGATCTCCTTGTTAGTACAAATAAAGGCAACCTGATGAGGCATGAAGACTCTGCCTGTAGCTCACTGGAGAGCAGATTCACCTTGACCCTTGTTCCCAGAACAAAGCCTGGGATGCTGCACTGAATGTTACAGGACAATGGTAGGTCTCCTGGCTCCCAGGAGTTCTGCCTACAGGTGCCACATTGCCAAGCACTTCTCTTACTCCAAAACTTGGAGCAGCTCTGGCATGGTTGATTTTTAGGAGGTCTTTTTACTCTATATACCTCTGAGGGACACAGACTCTCTGCACAAGTGAGATAAAAGGGAAAACAAAAACAAAAACAAAAACAGGAAACTCTGTCTCCTGAAAAACTACTATTCCTGGTGCCTGCCTTTATCCCCCGAAGATGAGAGAACCCAGTCACCAGGGGCACCTTGCAAAGTAAAGTGCTTTCTGGGATGCCTGGGTGGCTCAGTCCATTTTTTCTATTATTATTATTTCTTTTTTATTTCTTTTCAGTGTAACAGTATTCATTGTTTTTGCACCACACCCGGTGCTCCATGCAATACATGCCCTCCCCAATACCCACCACCTGGTTCCCCCAACCTCCCACCCCCCGCCCCTTCAAAACCCTCAGGTTGTTTTTCAGAGTCCATAGTCTCTCATGGTTCACCTCCCCTTCCAATTTCCCTCAGCTCCCTTCTCCTCTCCATCTCCCCATGTCCTCCATGTTATTTGTTATACTCCACAAATAAGTGAAACCATATGATAATTGACTCTCTCTGCTTGACTTATTTCACTCAGCATAATCTCTTCCAGTCCCATCTATGTTGCTACAAAAGTTGGGTATTCATCCTTTCTGATGGAGGCATAATATTCCATAGTGGTTCAGTCCATTAAGTGGCTGCCTTCGACTCAGGTCATGATCCCAGTGTCCTGGGATCGAATCCCACATCGAGGCTCCTTGCTCAGCAGGGAGCCTGCTTCCCCCTCTGCCTCTGCCTGCCACTCTGTCTGCCTGCACTCTCTCTCTCTTTCTCTCTCTCTGACAAATAAATAAATAAAATCTTTTAAAAAAGAAAAGTGCCTTCTATTTTTATAGAAACATTCGAAAGACATTTACCCTTCTAAGTTCCCTTCTGCTCTCTCCCCACATTCTCTTCCCTGCTCAGGGTGTCCGCCCCCAGGTGCACATGTTCCAGAAAGAAGTGAGGGAAGCCAACCCCCCTGTGTCCACAGTGCTGCAGGTCGGGCCCAGATTAAGCCTTCGTGCATGAAGACACTGATCACCCAGCCATGTTCACATGAATCCTGATGAAAGCCAGGATTCCCTTCAAACCTGAAAAATGTTTTTCTAAGGTGTTTTTTTTATTATTTTTTAAGTTCCTTTTATTGTTTTAGTAATCTCTACATCTAACATGGGGGGTTCAAATCCACACCCCAGGTCAAGAGTTGCATGCTTTTCTGATTGAACCAGCCAGGCGTCCCTAGTGTTTCCTCTTATCAGGCACCTTGTTTCTTCCCTGTGTGCATGGCCCACTTTTGCAAGGAAAGGCAATTCTTTCTTGATTACTGTGTAGTAAATCTTTGTACTTCTTCTCTCAATGGGGTTTAACTCATACCAACCCTCCAAGACAAATACTATTACTTCCATTTTAAATATGCAGAGGCTAAAACTTGGGGAGATTAAGGGAGTTGTCTGTGGACACTCCAGTGATAAAGAAGAGAACCAGGTCTGTCCAGTTCTGAAAACCCCCACTCTTTCACTATGCAGGCAGCACAGGCATTAATCTACTAAATGATCTAGAACAAACACAACTAAGCCAGGACAGAAAAGGGCTTATAAATGGACTAAATAAATATCTCATCTATATTGTACAGTCATAATTGGTAGAAAAGGGGTTTTAAAGTCACAGGAATAGAACTTCCAAAAATAACAAACTCATAAAGCCAGGTGAGAATTTTAAGGAAAGTTTTCCTAGCCAAAGTACATTGTTATTTGGAATTTTTTTTTTCTTCTGAAGAAATTTCATTCGGTCTCTTAATTAGTGGCAAACAAGATAAAAGATCATCATAAAGACATGATATACCCTGTCCCTTCAAACTTTAAATCCAGAAGTGTTTTTATCTTCTACTGTAATAAGCAAAGTGAGTAATATTGTCATTCTTAGTTACACCGAAGGAAGGGAAGGCAAGTCCATCAATTAGCTCTAGAGTTTTATCTACTTTAGAGATGATGAAATAACTCATAAAATAATCTAACGCATCTTTAAAGAACTCTAGAAATACATGTCTGGCACAGGCAGAAAGACACTCACTGAAGGGCCAGTACAGAGCAGCTTTGCTCTGGCCTTCCGTTTGCAGCTGGAGTTGAAGGTCCTGATCTGTTACCCGTAAGAGCACTCCATGCAGTAATCTAAGAAAGTGCAGAGCAAACAGTTCTAGGGACAAGCAAAAAGGAAAGAAAACACCATGTCTTAGCAAATCTTATATTTACCAAGGGATATCTTTCATTTTATTGGTATTCCATAACCATCTGGTCCATTAAGTCTCCACTGCATCTATTAACTCCAGAGGAGACAAAATCCCATCTGAAACAGAAAAACCAATGAAGGCAAGACATGGTTTCTGTCCTTAGAAACCCCTCTCCCCTGGAGGGGCAGACAGCTGCTTGTCAACGTACTTTCCAATGTAACAAGAGGTGGTTGCTTGCTAAGGAGGGTCAAGAACTTCTCATTTAAGGAGATTCTATGTTAGAAATGATAACCCATGGATCCCAGCTGTGTCCAAGGCTCCAGATCACTCAGACCAATTGCTCATGGTATAAACTGTTATCAGTGAATCCTTCGATAGCCACAGCACCAACAGACACAAATAGAAATGCTCACCACGAGACACATTAGAATTTTTACTGCAGCATGTTTTGGAATAGGCAAAAACTGGAAACTATGAAATGCCCATCAGAAGCATAAAGGAAAATAAATTGTGAATGCAAAGTGAGCAACAAGGCAGCAGTTAGCATGCATGAAGAATCCATGGACATAACATTGTGTGAAAAAAGTCCACGACAAACGAGGACATGCTTCACAATGCCACTTTTAAAGGACAAGAATGGAAAAGCAAGCTATGGACTGCTCAAGGACAAAAGGACAATCATAGGAGGAGCCAAGAACTTGCACAGATACTGTTCCAAAGAAGACTTACAGATGGCAACAAGCACACAGAAAGAGGTTCCACATCATTATTCATTAGGGAAATACGAATCAAAACCACAATGAGATACCACTACACACCCACTAGGATGGCTATAATCAAAACAATGGAAAGTCACAACTGTTGGCAAAGATGCCAAGAAATCAACACCATCACCCATTGCTAGTGGGAATGTGAAAATGTTCCGTTGGTGTGGAAAACAGTTTGGTGCTTTCTCAAAAATTTGCATGTAGAATTACTGCAGTTCTATTCCTAAGGCACATACCCCAAATGGCTGAACACAACTGTGTAAATAAAAACTTTCATTGGGAGATAATGGCAAAACTATTTACAATAATCAAAAGGCAGGAACAACCCCCCCCCCCAAAAGAGGTTGGAAATACTATTCTTAATATCAGCCAAAAGCAAACACCTTTGAGATTTGGAATTCTGGTTTACTCCCAGTATCCTGGGGTCAGCAAACTATACTCCCTACCATACACAACAAAAATCTATGCATATGATGCTTATCCCCTCAGCACATACTGAAATTAGGACATCAAGTGAACTTGTAAGTTTCCTATTTCAAACATCTAAATCTCACAACCTAAGTGAGCCTGACAACATATTTTAGGCTTCCAGTTATACTGATCTCATAAAAGGGTTGCTTTTCCATCTTCCGAGGTAGCTTCTCCAACCTCCTCTTCCACTGGCCTGATGCTGGTCCCCAGAACATGCAAACTGCTGGAGAGAGCATCTGCTTCTAGATCCTTCTTAAATCTCCACCATTGACACCTTTACCTCAACCCCAATGGTTAAACTACATAAAGTATATGACACCTAAAGGGCATATGGGCAGTCTCTATGTTACATGTCACTCACGGTCCTCCCTTCTTCAAATCAGAGGTCTGTTTTGTCACTTTAAAAAACATAATAGTGAATCCGAGAAGGCCTGATGGGATTTTGTTGAGCACAATAAGACAGTGTCTAGAACCCAAGAGCCCTGCTGACTCTCCCCTGCTGCTTGACTGTGCCTCTGCTCACTCTCAGAGCTGAACTCAGGCAATGTGTCCCCACATCTCCCCTGCAGTTCTTCCGGTCCATGCCACTGTCACAGCGGGGGAGGGGGGTTCAGCTTCCTGAAGTCCCCTGTTCTGATAAAGACAGAAAGGACACCGATGAGTCCTAAGGGCAACATGTCTATTTAGCGCAGAGCAGGAAACACTTGCCTTCGTAAGAAGGAGCCCACTTATAACATGGGGATCCCTTTTAAATATATGCAGGAGTTGAGGGTTTTAAGGGCGTCTTCCATTTCCCTGTCTCCGAAATGATGATGAAGGTGTGAGGTACTTATAGTCTCTTTACCGTCTCCCATGCAGAGGTCTGAGCTAGGAACTCATTGGGGGTGATAGATTCACACAGCACTTTCTTGGCACCCACAAAAGTAAAATAATTTATTTTTATATATAGCTTTCCTCTACTTGACACGATCTAAATATTCCTGACTCCCTAAAGAGATCTCCCAACTCTGAACATGCTAGTTTTATCAATAAATGTGTTTATAATAACATTGTAACTCCACGGAACTTATTAATATTATTAATAACTTAACCTTTTTCACCTCACAGGCTCAGTACAAAACTCTTCACATGTGGATTGTTAAAATACATAATGACAAGGATAATAAGATGCGTATTCCTCATTCTCAAATTACTCCCCGCTCCGAGGACCAGCTTTTGAGGACTTCTGAGGAATGTAACACTTTTTATATTTGATATCAATTTCAAAGGCATCAGCTAAAATTATGAGTCCTATGTAATCAAGTTTGATCAACTCCCCGAAACACGTGAGACTATATGGAGATACTTGAAGGTATGTGACCAATGGGAAAATCAGTCGTTTTTATTTGCACAACAGAATGTGCAGTTTGGGTTCCCTCAACAGGAGAGATGGGGGGAAAGTCATTGGAATGAAGTGGTTTTTTAAAGAAATCTCCTGATTGAATGGAGAAAGACAACTATCATATGATCTCCCTGATATGAGGAAGTGGAGATGCAATGTGGGGGGTTTTAGGGGTAGGAAAAGAATAAATGAAACAAGATGGGATCAGGAGGGAGACAGACCATAAGAGACTCTCAATGTCACAAAACAAACTGAGGGGAGCAGGGGGTAAGGGGTATGGAAAGGGTGGTGGGGTTATGGACATTGGGGAAGGTATGTGCTATGGTGAGTGCTGTGAAGTGTGTAAACCTGGTGATTCACAGACCTGTACCCCTGGGGCTAAATATACATTATATGTTTATTTTTAAAATTTAAAAAATAATAATAAATTTTTTTTTAATTTTAAAAAAATTTTTTAAATTTCCTGATTGAAGAAAATCTGTTTTGCTTTTCTTTATAACTCAAACTGGCTATAGTATTTCAAGCATAATGACATACCCTTACTATTGAACAAGAGACGGTTATCCTAAAACAAACAAACCGACAAATGACCTTCAAATGCTCTTCTAAGCCCATTTTATCACACTTGTTTCTGCTGGAAAAGAGGAAAGTCCAGATGACACACTCAAACCTTCCATTAGGAGACCCAGCCTGAATAGTATCCTATCACCCCATGATGGCCATGAACAGACTCCTTTGCCATTCTGCCCACCACAAGGTCAATGGACAGGGTTCTGAGACAGCCCTTCCAGATTGCCCTTGGCAGACTGAGGCAGTTTTTCTACTCTGTGACTGATTGCAGCATTACCTGGATAGTCTAAGTCCAAACTCTTGGGTGAAAGTCTTGAATAATTTGCCGCTCCTGCCATGAGCTCACACCCAATCTATCATACGCCATCATCACAGCTGTCTGTCTGTAGATCCTGGCAACAGGTAGCAAGAACACACTGAGTGTGGGGAGAAACCTAGACCCCATCCCCACACAAAATCCTTGACAAGATGGACAGGGCAATTAGATTCTGTCACGAAGTCTCCAAACTAAGCACAGCAGCTTTGCTGTTAGCAACTTAGTGCTGACCCAGCCAAGCCTCCACTCTTCTTGCCCCCCACTCCTCCCTTTCTTTTATAACCTCTCTCTCACCTTTCTTCTACCAAATGCTCGAGTAAAACTATCCCCTTCTTTGTTCCGTTGCAAATAACCCCACTTGGAAATGAGCTGAGGACAAGAAACCACCCAAACAATAGAAGGATGGAGATGGGCAAGACCTATATTCAAGCCAGTGAGGAACAATGGCCAACACTCATTCAGAATTATCTATGAAGCGTTTCCTGCCTAATAACCTGGACATCTAGCTCACGGAGTAAGAGTTCCTGTGTTTGAGCTAGTGGTGTCACAACCACTAATCAACTCCCATTACGTGTGAAAGATTACCATGTATTCTCTTTCATCACGGTTCTGTTTCATTTAAGAGTAGCCTTCCCACAATACTTGCAAAGGGATTCTTCCACTGAATTGTACACTTGAAATGGATTAATTGTATGACATGTGAATTATATCTCAAAAAAAGAGAAAAAAAGTAAGAGAGAGAGACTCAGATTGCTGTCTGCCACCTATCTCCAGGTGACAGGAAGTGGATTTTTAGAGGGAGGTGATCAAGGCTTTCCCCAGTGTGCAGGAACATAGGAACATAGGAACATGCCTATGGACGCTGGGAAAGAGGGCTCTGTCATTATGTACAACTCCGGTAGAAAATGTGGAAGCTCACTTGTTATGTACTGAGTTTGTGTACTCCCCAGATTCATATATTGAGTCCTAATCTCCAGGGTGATGCCCTTCACTGGGCTGGTCTTCAGGAGATAATTAAGTTTAGATGAGGTCATAAGGGTGGAGCTCCCATGATGGAATTAGTGGACTTATAATAAGAGAGCAAAGCTCTCTCTCCACCATGTGAGGACACGGCAAGAAGGTGACCAGCTGAAAGCCAGTTCCTCATCAGGACCTGAATCCACCAGCACCTTGATCTTGGACTTCCCAGGCTCTGCAATGATTAGAAATAAATGCTTGTTCTCATCACCATCCGGTCTAAGGTATTCCGTTATAGCAGCCCAAGTGGACTGGTACATCATTACTAGACATTCTCAAAGTATGTAACCTTCCTTATGCTTTGGCATCTTTAGGAAGTCATCGGGCATCAGGTTGTTTGTGAGGCTCTTAGTACTTGAAAATCTTTTGCCCAAAGAGCAAACAGAAGATGCCTCCATCTTAAAAGTCTGTGCTGTTTCAGGATCCTCCTAGACAGGTTTTGTAGGAAGAAAACGACACAGGCTTTTAAGATGTCCTGAGAAGAGCCTAGAAAAAGTGGTTTAAGGTCAAGTTAATGAAGAAGAATTTCCTGGGGAGATTTTAACTCAATTTCACTAAACACTGCTGTCACAAGGTGTTTAATTAGCTCCCGTATCTTGATATGCCTGCCATCCCCACTAACACCAATCACAGCCCACTCAAAACATTCCCTGAGGTGATCCTGAAGAAAGCAGATAAATTTGAGACTGGCTTAGAGCCTGACTCCAATTTTGGTCTGTAACTAATGGGTTATAATCCTATCCATAGTTGTTTAATGAATGTAAAGTTATTTTAAATTCTGTGTCTCTAAAGTTTTTTTTTCCTCTTTTGTCTATGGAATAAGACTGTTTTGAACTTGATGACAGGAAGCTGCCACATCCACACCAAAACCAGTCAGAACTCTTGCTGTTCTTTGAAGAGGACATTCACTGCCCAAAACCCATTACCACCCCCACATTAATTTTATTTTCAAGAAAATTTAAATGACTTACAAGTAACAACTGGCACCTGCTTGAAGAATAAAATAGTCCACATATTTTAAATCATGAGCAATAGAGGATGCTGCACTTAAAAGGCCACAGTGATTAACGAGGAAAGAAAATACAGCCACGTGACTGTTTCTCCCCATCATTCATTTTAACAGCGAAAGGCATGCCAACACTTCCTTAGTGAGGTGCTGACCCCTGCAAAGGTCTGTAACCAAGAGAAGGAGGAGGGAATAAGATAGAATGACCAGATGCCTAAAGCACTGTCAAAAGGAATAAAGTTATCTAAAGTGATCGTTATGACAGGACACATCTCCCTAGAAAATGCTTATCACAAAGAGCTTGCATGGGGGCAGAAAAGGAGTTTTGGCTTGAAGCCACAAGGAAAGGTCTGTAGCAGTAATTCTCAGACAGAAGGGAGATAGAATTAAAGGTGAGCCCAGGGGCACCTGGGTGGCTCAGTGGGTTGAGCCTTTGCCTTCGGCTCAGGTCATGATCCCAGGGTCCTGGGATCGAGCCCCACGTCAGGCTCTCTGCTTGGCAGGGAGCCTGCTTCCTCCTCTCTCTCTGCCTGCCTCTCTGCCTACTTGTGATCTCTGTCTGTCAAATACATAAATAAAATCTTATTTAAAAAAAAAAAAATAAGGTGAGCCCAACACTGAGGCAAGAATGTGCTGGTAGTACAGGGGTGGGCAAGTGCCTGCATCAGCAAGAAATGGGGGATTCGCTGGTGGTAGAGGCTGAGCGGTTGGTTGGGGTAGCATGTGAGGGGTCTCAAATGCCACGTTCAGGACAGCAGCTGCCTCTGGCATCATGGACAAACACCTTGGAGGCTGGCAGCTTGAGTAGTGCATCAGCACATCTGATAGCTTGCCCGTGTAAACAGCACCCAAGCAAAGGGTCTCGGAGGAAAAAATAAAGGGATCAGATTCGTGCTTTAGAAGGACAACCCCCCGAACAAAGCATAGCATGGCGGAGCACAGAAGGCACAGAAAACTGTAGCAGCAATAATTCGGGGGCCCCCAGGGAAGTTTTGGTACTTCCATAGAGTGGAAATGTCAAGGCAGTCATTAAAAATCATTATCTTCGGGACGCCTAGGTGGCTCAGTTGGTTGAGCAGCTGCCTTCGGCTCAGGTCATGATCCCAGCATCCTGGGATCGAGTCCCACATCGGGCTCCTTGCTCGGCAGGGAGCCTGCTTCTCCCTCTGCCTCTGTCTGCCATTCTGTCTGCCTGTGCTCGCTCTCTCTCCCTCTCTCTCTCTGACAAATAAATAAATAAAATCTTTAAAAAAAAAAATCATTATCTTCAAAAAAATGTAATGTGACTTGGGAAAAGAACATGTATACAATATTAAAAGAAAAAAGCAGAATAATGAACTGTATTAGGATGTTACAGATTTTATTTTTTTAATTACTCAAGATAAACATAAGAAAGAGGTTTATAATAAATACACCATATGGAGTTCCACTTCCAGGATGACTGTGAGAAGCTCCAAGGACCCACTCCCCAGTGAAGCCAGCAAAGCTGGTGGAAAAAGTAAAGGTATTTAGAAATTGTCCTCAGGGCAGTAGCAAATGAAGAAACCTTGATTCAAGAAAACTTTCTAAAACTGTGTATGAATATTATGGCATTTGAGCCACAAACTATTCTTTCCCTCATCACCAGAATCGCCGGATGGACTTAGCAGAAGGTCTTCTGCAGATGGGCATGGCCAAGAAGATGGGGCCCCTTTTCCCTCTGCTCTAATCAAGGCTTACTGTATCTCATCAAGAGGGATAGGCCACCCGCATTTCTCATTTCCTTCAACCCCAAGTTAAAAGGGTTATATTCCTGCTAAGTGTAGCCAAGAGGCCATGACCTCCCTCCTCTGACACAGCCTCTCTCCACAAAATGGAGGCTCCAGTGAAAGCATGGCAGACTGAGAATCCTGGGGCCCTAGCCACCCTCACTACAGCTCACCTGGGGACCAGCTTTCACGCTTCTGAGAGGCAAGCTGAAATGACCAGAGTCTACTGTCTCACCTGGTACCCAGTGTGGTTCAGAGAGTTTGTCCAGGGTAGGCAGAAGTCCATAAGAAAAGCCAGCTCCAGAATTCTCCACAAAGGGTGTGGGCAATTCAAGTGAAAGGAGCTCAAGACAATAGTCTCTCTTAGTTAAGATTGACAAGCTGAGCCATTGACCAGCTTGTTCACCAGAGACCCAGGGAAAGAGGCCATTGAGAGCCCTCCTAGGGTTCAAACAGATGCTAAAGACTAGCCTAAAAATCTACCTCTGCCCAAATGTAATTGGATCAGACTGTTGAAGAGGTGATGCCCAGCTCACTGGGGAAAACAGTAGAGAAATCACAAGGTAATTAACAGGACCATGGGTATGGTGGGTATGGGTATGAGTGGGCAGAGGGGTAATACCAAAATGCAGCAGACAGCTTAACAGAGAGATGATGGAGAGACGAAACTACACCATCCCAGGGCGACTGTCTACATGTCCCGGCTGCACCATCTGAGGATACCTGCTGCTTCACACTGTGGAAGAAAGAGACTTCAGAAGAACAGCCAACAAAGTCACACAACAAATAGACAAGTTAATAACAACAAGCCTGGAAACAGAGAGGGGAATCAGTACCCACAGTTGCAACAATATATTATCCAAAATATCCAGTTTTCAACAGTAACAACAAATATAGGAAGTGCAAAGAAATAGGGATAGGAACACGTATTTGGGCAAAAAAACAGGCAACAGAAATTGCCTTTGAGTAGGGTAACACCAGATTTAATAAACAAATTTTTCAAAATAGCCATAGGAGAAGAGTAAATGAAACAAGATGGGATTGGGAGGGAGACAAACCATAAGTGACTCTTAATCTCACAAAACAAACTGAGGGTTAATGGGGGGAGGGGGGTTGGGGGGGGGGGGGATTATGGACATTGGGGAGGGTATGTGCTATGGTGAGTGCTGTGAAGTGTGTAAACCTGGCAATTCACAGACCTGTACCCCTGGGGATAAAAATATATTATATGTTTATAAAAAATAAAATTAAAAAAAAAATGGATGTAAATCATACTTAAAGAAGGAAATCACAGTATGAAGACCACATCTCACCAATAGAGAATACCAATCCAGAGGCAAAAATTATTTTAAAAAAAATGAAAATTCTGGTGTTGAAAAGTACCATAAATAAAATTATAAATTCATTGGTTGGGCTCAGCAGTAGATTTGAACTGGTAGAAGAAATAATCAGAAATCTTGAAGATAGATAGAGATTCTATAATCTGAGAAATAGAGCAGAAATTGAATGCAGAAAAATGAACAGCACCTCAGAGAAACTTGGGACACCATTAAGTACACCAACATGACCTGAGCTGAAACCAGAGTCAGACTCTCAACTGAGGGTGTCACTCGGGCAGCCCAGCCATCTGTGATTTCTGTCCACAGTCTCTGTCAGGCTTATCCCATGACTGTTGCTTCAGTGCTGCAGCTGCACTCCATTTTTCCATGGAAGCTATCGGTTTGAGGTGCCCAATTGGCACCTCCATGAGTCCTTGTGTTTAGGCTCTGCAGGTCTCACTGGGTGTTGTTGTTACTGCCTTTATTACACAGATGGTTGCCTCATGAAATAGTTTCAGATATTATTCTCGCAAGCTCTTCTAAGTGTTGACATAAATCCTCTCAAGTATTGTTGCATATGTTCCAATGTTTCCACTGGAAACAGAGAGTATAATCTCAAGAGCCTAAGAGAAAGTCAGGCAGACACACAAACATCAGTAATTTTTTTTGCTCTGAGTTCTGCCTTCCAAGACATGTGATCCTTTTTAGGGATTCCAACACAAGTTTGTGGATCAGATTCAAGAGATTGGAAAACCTGGTGAATTTTGTGTGCAATTGTAGGTGAGTGTGTGCGGATAAGTGAAGTTCACTTTTATGTGCTACATTCTGTGACTTTCATCTGATCTCAAAAGATTCATAACCTGGAAAGACCGAGAATTGTAGCTCTATAATGCACCCAACTCTTAGTTATTTCTTTTCTTAGGTTCAAATTGCTTTACTAATTCCTGAAGATACACAAAATGGCAGAATGAAAAGTGTTGAAAATTTCTCAGAGATTCAAGTGTAGGGGTCAATTAAATATAAAATAATCCACTAAGATGATCCAATATATAGGCTATATTCAAATAATTAAGAATTCAAGAAATTTATTTCACCAGGATCAATTAGGAATATATAAATTAAAAAATGGAACAAAGTTTCTTTCTAAAATCTTCTTTTATAGTAGAGAAAATCTTAATTAAAGGATATTGGTCAGGGCCAGTCTCTACAAAGAGGGAAAGAAGGTGCCAGGTGAAACAGGGTGGTTTCAAGAAAGGCCGTATGAAATAAGATCTAAAAGCCCTCTGGTGCTAAGAAGGTTCATGGTAGAGAAGGGGAGGCATTCAGCACATGGGACAGGAAAAGACTGGAAAAAAGGATCGCATTCTCTTAGTCCATCTTGACTGTTATAACAGAATGCCACAGGTTAGGTGGCTTATAAACAACAGAAATTTGTTTTCATAATTCTAGAGGCCAGGAAGCCTAAGATCAAGGTGCAGATTCTGTGTCTGGTAAGATCCTACTTCCTGGTTCGGAGGGTCATCTTGTGGTTGTCCTCCCATGGCAAAAAGGGTGACGGCATTCTCTCTCAGGTCTCTTATAAGGACACTAATCCCATTCACGAGGGCTCCATCCTCATGACCAAATCTCTTCCGAGAGGGCCCACCTCTAAATACCATCGCATTGGGGATTAGGTTTCAACATATGAATTCTGGGGAGACACAAATGTTCGGTCTATCACACTCGCCAAGGAGAAGAAAAGGATACTGTGCAAGAAGAGAGTTAATATTCCCAATTTTCTCTGCATGTCTAGGACTAATCTTGGTCTCTATGACAATTCTTTAGGTTCCTCATCTTTCTCCTCAGCTTGATCAACTTCTATTTATAAACACATCAAGTTATTTAGAAAGAAAGAATGGTTGAATTTCTTATTTAAAAGAGTCTTAGAGGGGTGCCTGGGTGGCTCAGTGATATAAGCCTCTGCTTTCATCTCAGGTCATGATCCCAGGGTCCTGGGCTCGAGCCCCATGTCAGGCTCTCTGCTCAGTGGGGAACCTGCTTCCCTCTCTCTCTCTGCCTGCCTCTCTGCCTACTTCTGCCTACTTGTGATTTCTCTCTCTGTCAAATAAATAAATAATCTTTAAAAAATAAAAATAAAAAAGTTAAAGAGTTTGACTATCTTTGTAGTTTTATGGAAGGAATCCAATTTTCTTTGTTCAGTGTTCCAATACTAAGCATAAACCTTTTTCCACAAACACTTTAAGGACCTGAGAGCACTCAGGTAATAAAAAATTTTCTACCTTGAGAGCAACAGAAGGCTGTAGGTGTAGTCTTAGTTCCTTGGTGGTAACTAAGACCAAATCTTCAGAAGCACAACTCCATGATCTATAGCCACATGAATACTTTAATATCTTCCCTAAAATAGTTCAGAACTGGTACTTTGCAGGCAGTAAATGATTGTCATTGTGTTTTATGACATTTCCTCTCTTAATTTGCTCATTATGAACTTGGTTTTATTTTTGGTCTTTGCAGATGTCTTATTTCTCTCTTTTCTCTGATCATTTGTCCTGAATGTAGGCCATTCTATTTTTCTCTTTGTACATCTGCCACCTGTGATTCTTCCTTTTCTCATTTCCAAGTCTCATTTCCCTAATCAGTGTGTCTCCTGCCTTGATCATGAGATCTGTTATTCTCAAGAGACTTTAGGCATCTTCTCTTTTGTTCTGTCCAAAGGCTGGAAGAGGCTCTTGGTTGTTGTTTTTTGGTGTGTGTGTGTGTGTGTGTGTGTGTGTGCGTGTGTGTGTTTCTAAACTGCACAGTCATAGAATGAGGAACTAGAAAGAGGTCTGTGAAACTCTGTGCCTGTTTTCTTTTTGTAAGGATTACCTTCTCTTGTGTTTCTTTGAGGGGTTTTTCCCCCCAATTTAGAAATATCCGAAGGAGAGACCATCCTGTCCAACATGCTTCCCAAGCCTGCAGGAGTTCAGTAAGTGCTTGTTGACTGGCTCACTGATTCTTTGAGAGCAACCTTAGTAACAGAAAATTAATCTTGACATCTAACCTAGAATTGTTTCTACTTCAATTCTTTTCCCTCTAATTACTTTGAGTACTTTCCTTCTCAACAATATAGTACATGGAGCTCTATTCCCCACTGTCTCATTCTCCTTTATTTCTGTTCATTAAATACCAAGTACCTCATAAGCCCATCATGTGATTTATGTGCTTTGCTTTTTATTTTTATTCTGTTCTCTGTTCTGAAGACTTGTCTTTACAAACCATAATATTTCTGGTTCCCTGAGGATCAGCTGACATACTGACATGGTATTAGGGATTGAAATCTCAAGGAAGCAGAAGAGAGGGAGAAGAGAAAGCAGAGAAGGAGAGAGATCATGTAGAGAAGGGAGTGCTGATCATCACACCAACCCGCGGCAGCAAGTGCAGCCAGTGCTCAATCATAGAGGGTCATTTCAGAGATGCCAGTCATACCACCACTTCTTGGGACAGTACGGGGGTGCAGGTGGGAAAAGAAGGATTTATCTCTTTTTTCTTACTCTCCCATTGGTGTTGACTCACCCACAATTTTCCAGTAACAGCAGCCAGTGGTTACTGCAGCCACAGGAGCTCAGAGACCCCTTGGCTCTGGATCCAGCCCTGCTGGTACTCAGTGAAGTGATCTCTCTTGCCCAGCTGGCACCACAGTGCAGAGCCTCTCCACCTCTGCTGATTGATTATGGTGACAACATCTGCAACCTGGACCGTCACTCTGGGGACTGCGGAAGCCATGACAAGTCAATTTCCTCAGCAAGCAGAACCAGTGCCCATTAACTGGGCCCCACATAACACCCTTTATAGAGAAAAATAGCTTATTATATCCTGGCATGCTTCTCCTATCATCTTCCATGAGGAGCCAAACACATTCTTCAGTATCAATAGTGTGTGTGTGTGTGTGTGTGTGTTTTTTAACCTCACCCACACACCTCTCTCCAGAGAGGACCCTCTTCTCTCTCATAGTTCTGGCTCCATCCCTACCTCTCAAAATCATCTCCTTTGATGTCCATGGTATTCACCTACACTTTCCTTTCTCCTTTAATCTGTGCTGGCTTTCTTAGATCAAATGCCGAAAGGTTTTATGGTGTTTCTTAACTATCTGCTCCACATTCCCCCTGCCCTGTGCCCTGCTCTGCTCCTGGGGGATCAGACTATCCACCTTGACTGCCTGCCAAACACGCCAGAAATCAGCCTGCAACTGTTGGACACTTGAGGCCACTTACCATATTTCACTATTATAAATCATGCTTAAAATTTGTATCTCTCTATGGTTGTTTCCTTAGGTATGTTCCTAACAAAGAAAGTACTATGCAACTGGAAAGTTTAATTGATACTGAATTTTCTCTCAAAGAGTACTCAAGTACATGTTTATTGACATTCTTAACAATATGAATGACCTTGCCCAAGTTATTTAATAAAATAGAAAGATAATATATAATATAGTGATATATAACCAATGCTATATAATGCAAAAATATAAGGGATCTTATTCATTCATTCATTGCCTGACCTTTATTTTTTAGACTTTTCCGTAATAAACATAAGAGGAGACCTATTTTGTAAATGACATTTAGACACATAGCAAGCAACCTATATGTTTAAAATTTAATATCATATGTACACTTCACAAGAACACTAAATGTTTGCATCATAGACAAGAAAAACAGTGAATTTCACATTACCGAATGGGATTCAGAGCATTATGAACTCTCTTTGCATTGGGAGAGATAAGTTTTATGACCTGATTTTCTTTTGTGGTGCTTAAGAAAAGTCCATAAAGATTCTCCTTCCTGAAGGTTTACTCTTTTGGGGTCATGAAGCTACCTTCTGTGTAATTTCAGAATTCTCTTGATAAACTATGTTTACTGCATGAATCATCAACAGATGTGCTGGTACTTAGAAGCTGGCAATGAATATGGATCCTATGGATTTAAATTCTTAAGTTTTTGAATATGGGATTTTTAGTTTATGTTTACCTTCCAGCACAGAGGTATATACCAGATGTTTACCATAGTTCCATTTTATTTTGCTTTCTCTAATCTCTACCAATATTTTAAAACAAAATTGCATCCAAGTAATTTGGAAATATTTTAATCATATTAGACCTATATGTTAAGAAAAATATGAGTTATAAAAAACAAAAGTGTTGGAGCACCTGGGTGGCTCAGTCGTTATGCATCTTTCTTCAAGTCATGATCGCGCGGTCCAGGGATGGAGCCCTGCATCGGGCTCCCTGCTCAGCAGGAAGCCTGCTTCCCTCCTCCCACTTCCCTCCTTGTGTTCCCTCTGTGTGTGTGTGTGTGTCTCTCTCTCTCTGTCAAATAAATAAATAAAATCTTTAAGCAACAACAAAAAAAGTGTTCCCTAAGATATTTTTAATGAATGCATAAATGTAAATATGAAAAATCTGAAGGCTTTGTTATCAAACAGGTCATAATACAATCAGATAAGTTCTTGGATAATTCCTGGAAGACATTCCATCATCAATTATTTTTAAAATTTACTAGTGAGGGACACCTGGGTTGCTCAGTCAGTTAAGCATCTGCCTTCAGCTCAGGTTATGATCTCAGTGTCCTGGGATAGAGCCCCACATTGGGCTCTCTGCTTGTGCTTTCTCTCTCTTTCTCTCTCTCTCTCACTCGTTTTCTCTTTCACAAATAAATAAAAATCTTTTTTTAAAAAAATTATTAGCAACTTCCCACTTTACCCAAAACTTTAATGTTTAATAGTAAATTGTTCATCCTTTCTTCTTCCCTTTTAAGCCACCATATTATCTTAGACTAACTTTCTTCCAAATTTTCTGAGTAAATGTAAAAAGTAAAAGCTTTTGCCAGAGGTAAGACTTGGTTTTTTTGGTAATAATTTATTTAATAACATAAAACAAAGGATTTGTAGTAAATTATTCTGGCAGTAAATTGTTAAGTCTTGTTACCAGACTCTCTCTTTTCTAATAATAGGAATATATTAATGTTCCTACACAATGGATTAAGTAAATTTGCATCAAAACAATGCTAAAATCTGGTTTTAAAGTGGTGGAGTAATAAAAAAAAATGCTCAAAAGTCTGTATTTTTATTT
This sequence comes from Enhydra lutris kenyoni, assembly GCF_002288905.1. Lineage (NCBI taxonomy): Eukaryota > Metazoa > Chordata > Mammalia > Carnivora > Mustelidae > Enhydra > Enhydra lutris. The sequence continues at coordinate 1,071,916 of NW_019154096.1, forward strand.
TTTTAAATTTTTATTTTTTAAAACAGACACATAGACCAGTGGAACAGAGCAGAGAGCCCAGATATGGACCCTCAATTCTATAGTCAAATAATCTTTGACAAAGCACGAAAAAAGATACAGTGGAAAAAAGACAGTCTCTTCAATAAATGGTGCTGAGAAAATTAGACAGCTATGTGCAGAAGAATGAAACTCGACCATTCTCTTACACCACACACAAGGATAAACTGAAAATGGATAAAAGCCCTCAACATGAGGCAGGAATCCATCAGATTCCAAGAGGAGAACATAGGCAGTAACCTCTTCAACATTGGCCACAGAAACTTCTTTCAAGATATGTCTCCTGGGATGCCTGGGTGGCTCAGTTGGTTAAGCCGCTGCCTTCGGCTCGGGTCATGATCCCAGCGTCCTGGGATCGAGTCCCACATCGGGCTCCTTGCTCAGCGGGAGCCTGCTTCTCCATCTGCCTCTGCCTGCCACTCTGTCTACCAGTGCTCACTCTGACAAATAAATAAATAAAATCTTTAAAAAAAAAAAAAAAAAAGATATGTCTCCAAAGGCAAAGGAAACAAAAGTGAAAATGAATTTTTGGGACTTCGTCAAGATCAAAAGCTTCTCCACAGCAAAGGAAAGAGTCAACAAAACAAAGAGGCACCCCATAGAATGGAAGAAGATATTTGCAAATGACACTACAGACAAAGGGCTGATATCAAGGATCCATAATGAACTCCTCAAACTCAACACACACAAAACAGATAATCATGTCAAAAAATGGGCAGAAGACATGAAGAGACACTTCTCCAATGAAGACATACAAATGGCTAACAGATACATGAAAAAATGTTCATCATCAATGGCCAACCCCTGGGACATTCAAGTCAAAACCACATTGAGATACCACCTTACATCAGTTAGAATGGCCAAAATTAACAAGACAGTAAACAACATGTGTTAGAGAGGATGTGGAGAAAGTGGAACCCTATTATACTGTTGATGGGAATGCAAGTTGGTGCAGCCACTTTGGAAAACAGTGTGGATGTTCCTCAAAAAATTAAAAATAGAGCTTCCCTATAACCCTGCAATTGCACTATTGGGTATTTACCCCAAAGATGCAGATGTAGTGAACAGAAGGGCCATCTGTACCCCAATGTTCATAGCAGCAATGGCCACAGTCACCAAACAGTGGAAAGAACAAAGATGCCCTTCAACAGACAAATGGATAAGGAAGATGTGGTCCATGTATGCAATGGAGTATTATTCCTCCATCAGAAAGGATGAATACCTAACTTTTGTATCAACATGGACGGGACTGGAGGAGATTATGCTGAGTGAAATAAGTCAAGCAGAGAGAGTCAATTATCATATGGTTTTGCTTATTTGTGGAGCATAAGGAATAACACAGAGGACATGGGGGGATGGAGAGAGAAGGGAGTTGGGGGAAATTGGAGGGGGAGATGAACCACAAGAGACTGTGGACTCTGAAAAACAATCTGAGGACTTTGGAGGGGTGGGGGGTAGGAGGTTGGGTGAGCCTAGTGGTGGATATTATGGAGTGCACATATTGCATGGAATTATGGAGTGCACATATTGCATGGAGCACTGGGTGTCGTACATAAACAATGAATTCTGGAACACTTAAAAGAAATTTAAAAAAATTTTTAAAAAGTCTATTTTTAAATGTAAAAATTTAATCTAAGTAATAGTTGTTTATAAAAAATAATTCTGGAAGGCATAGAGGCTTGTTGCAAATAATAAATTTTTAGATTAATAATATATCTGAATATCTTCTAATATCTAAAGTAATAATATTCTACATTAAAAGCTTCCTTGGGCTAAAATATTTCCTGGACCTACCTGATGTGCTCTTAGAGTTTTAAGAGAGAAATCATGGGTTCTTGAGCTATCATTGGGGAAATAATGATAAAGAAAATGTTTGAGTTTTCTCTTTTTCCTGGATCTTTTGATTACTGAATTTGCCATAATAAGTTAGCAGCATTGTTGGGTATATGTTTGTACATGCTAATGTCATTGAGACAGGCTTAGTTTCAATTGTGGTAACTTTTTTCTCTGATGAATAAAAAGGAGGAAATTTTAAATAAATAAATACATAAAGTGATAGAGTAAGATGACTCTGCCTCTTCTCCCTCAAATGCATTCCATATAAGAGAGAATAGGACATAGAAGATATTATACTAGATGAAATAAGTCAGATGGATAAAAACAAATAGCAGACAAATAGGAAGACAAATATGATTTCACTATATGTGGGATCTAAAAAAATTAATAAATGAATGAAAGCAGAATCAATCCTATAAATACAGAGAACAAACCGATGGTTGCCACAAGGAAGGGAGTAGGAGGATGAGCAAAATGGGTGAAGGTTTCCAGTTATGGAATGAATACATCATGAGAATGAAAAGTAAAGCATCAGTAATATAGTCAATGATATTGTAATAGCGTCATATGGTGACAGGTGGTAGCTACACTTGCAATAAGCATAATACAGTGTAAGCATAACATAACATCTATATGTTGAATGTCTATGTTGTGTATTTGACACTAATGTACTGTTGTGTCTCAACTATACTACAATTTTTAGAAAGGGAATAAGAAGCAGAAATACATATCTATCTTCAAAAAATAGAACCATCTCAACTGAAGCACAAAACATGAGGATTAGCTACCACACATGGTGAAAATCAAACAAGAAAATGAAAAGAACATTCACCTCAGAGACATAGAGTTAGAAAGCTATTGTTCCATTCTTAAAAGATGAAACCTGAAGAAACTCTGTATCAGTGACCACATCAGTATTTCTTGACCACATCAGAAATGGTATTTTCACAGCAAGCAACCAACTCAAAAACTGGAAAAGACAAATACCTGAAGGGGAAACAGGACTCACTTAGTCTTCTCTGAGACATATAATGCAGAACTCCATATAATCCAGAGGAAAGGCCTCAAAATCGTAAGTCTCAGATGTTAGTAGGTACACACTGGAAGCAAAGGAACAAAGTGGGGAAAGTAAAAGATGCTCTACCCATGTGGAAGGACGAAGAATATTTGTGAAGACTGTGACTACTGCCAAGGACTGAGGTCTAAAGCAGCAAGAGATGCAAAAAGACCATCTCTCCAGGAAGTATAACACAGGAAGGACCCACAGTCAAGCACAGAGACAAAAACAAGGACATTCAAGGCATTTTTCTCTGGTGTGAATAAGAACAACAACCATCGGGGCACCTGGGTGGCTCAGTGGGTTAAAGCCTCTGCCTTTGGCTCAGGTCATGATCCCAGGGTCTTGGGATCAAGCCCCATGTCGGGCTCTCTGCTCAGTGGGGAGCCTGCTTCCCTTCCTCTCTCTCTGCCTGCCTCTCTGCCTACTTGTGATCTCTGTCTGTCAAATAAATAAATAAAATCTTTAAAAAAAAAAAAAAAAACAACCATCAACTTCAAGCTGAAGTGAGAAGACACTGGATGGTAACTCAAGGCCATACAAATAAATAGCTCTGGTAATGGTAAATACATAGGCCAATATAAAAGTTAGCAGTATTGTATTTTTAGTTTACAATTTTAGTTTACAACTTTAATTTATAATTCTTCATTTTAATTCCTACATATTTAAAAGACAAATGCATAAAACAACGATTATAAATCTATCTAAATCAGTGTACAATGTATAAAAATGTAATTTTAGATAAAAAAACATAAAGGAGAAGACAGCTATACAGGATCAGAGATTTTTTAATCTGGTGAAACTAAACTGGCATCAATTCAAATTAGATCATTTCATGTCTATAGTGTTAATTGTAATTCCAGTGGTAACCACTAAAAATTACCTAAAAATATATAGAAGATGAAATGAGAAGGAAATCAATATGATACACTACAAAAAGAAAAATCAATTAAATCCCCCAAAAACAGCAGTCATAGAAAATGAGGTACAGAAAAGGAAAAAAACATAGAGAAAGTAAATAACAAAATGACAGGAGTAAGTCCTTTATTAATATAAATATAAATGGATTAAATTCACTAATCAAATTTAAGGATTGGCTCAGTGTATTTTTAAATTATTAAATATGCACTTCTTACAATAGATTCACTTGATATTAAAAGATACAAATATATTGAAAGTGAAAGTATGGAAAATATACTTCATGCAAATAGTCACCATAAGCAGGAATTAATGAAATACAGGATGGAAAACAGAAAGTATTAATGAAACCAGAACTTGACTTTTGAAAGGCTCATCAAAATTGACAAACCTTTTAGCTAGACTAAGAAAAAGAGATAAAATTCAAATAACTAAAACGAGAAATAAAAATGGGGTCATTACATCTGAACTTACAAAAATAAAATATGATTATAAGAGAATACTGTGAACAACTGTACACCGACACACTGGATGATTTAGATGAAATAGAAAAATTGCTAGAAACACACACTACCAAGACTGACTAAAGAAGAAATAGAAAATCAGAATAAATATGTAACAAGCAGAGATTGATCAGTAATCAAGGGCTGATACATGCTACAATGTCAATGAACCTTGAAATCGAGCTAAGTGAAAGAAATGAGTCACAAAAGTTACATATTGTGTACTTCCATTTATGCGAAATACCCAGAATAAGTAAAGACAGACACAGAAAACATAATGATGGTCTTTAGGCCCTGAGGAGCAGGGAGATGGGAGAATGCTTAATAGGTATGAGATTGCTTTTTCAGGTGATAGAAATGTTTTTGAACTAGACAGAGATATTAGTTGTACAACATTGTGAATGAACTATATTCCTCTGAATTTTTTACTTTAAAATCATTTTACATTATATGAATTAATTTATTATCCATTAAAAAACACATAAGCCAAACTCATAAATCTCAAAGAAAAGGTGTAAAAACATAGTTTTAAGTAGAGATTTAAGTATTCCCCACTCAGGAATTGATAGAAAAAAAGTAAGAAAATCAAATATGATATAGGTGAACTGAACAGCACTTAGAACCAGCTTGAACAAGGGATGCTCACAGAACATTCCCTCTAAGAATAGAACACAAGTTATCTCAAATGCACATGAAAGACCATATTCTGGACTACAAATCATAACAAGTCTGAAGTAATAAAATTCAAATCATGTAAAGTACATTCTCAGGTGATAATATAATTAATAATAATAGAACAGTAGCTGATATATAGAAAGAAAGTTTCTGCCAACCCTCTTAGGGTCTCCAGGTGGGTCTAAAAATTAAACTAACAAGGACAGATTAAGAGGAGAAGAGCATGCAAATTTATTTAATAAAAAGTTTTGCATGACACAGAAGATTTCATAAGGAAATGAAGACCCAAAGAAGAGTCAGGGCTCAGTATCTTTGCTTAGATAAGGAAGCAACCCAAGTGAAAAAGATGTGAGATATATATCTAGATATATAGATAAATATATAAAATCAATATTACTCAGCCATAAAGAAGGATGGAATCTTGCCATTTGCAACAACCTGGATAGATACAGAGGGTATAATGCTAAGGGAAATAAGTCAGTTAGAGAAAGACAAATACATATGATTTCATTCATGTGTGGAATTTAAGAAACAAAATAAATGAATAAAGAAAAAATGAAACAAACAAACAGACTCAAATACAGAAAACAAACTGGTGGTTGTCAGAGAGGAAGTTCATGGGGAATGAGTAATATAAAAGGAATTAAGAGCACACTTATCCTGGGGGTCCTCAGTGGGTCTGCATCGGGCTCTCTGCTCAGCAGGGAGCCTGCTTACCCCCTCTCTCTGCCTGCCTCTCTGCCTACTTGTGATCTCTGTCTGTCAAATAAATAAATAAATAATCTTAAAAAAAAAAAGCACACTTATCCTGATGGGCACTGAGAAATGTATAGAATTATTGAATCATATTGTACTCCTGAAATGGATATAAACTATATGTTAATTATACTTCAATTTAAATAATAGAAATAAAAATGAAAACATAAAAATAATAACAAAAGCAAAATTGCAAAATTCACTTTCAGACAGAGACACCAGAGAAAAATAATTCCTGTGATTCTCTGCAACTATTGACCGGAAAACCATGCATGTGCCACGTTGGATCCCTTCTCCTGACTGCCCCCCAGCTGCCCCGGCTCTGCCCTGAATCAGCCGGGCTCAAGGATACAGTAGCTACAGTGAGCACCACTCAGATTCCTATCAGGCAGCACACATGCCGACACACACCCCCAAGCACAGTCAAATCTGAAACCATGCAGTGATTAAATCTGGAGCGGCAGGCAATCGTCCTCTGAGATGACTCGCAAGCATCGGACAAGCAGATCAACCAATGACAGTATGTCCGATAACAGCGGTCCTCCTGTGATTTCAGAATTATTTTTAAATACTAACGTAATAAAAGTAATAATAAAAAATTAAAAATTAACTCTCAGAACTATTGTCAAATGACCAATGGTATCTTCTGTGACAGAATCCAAGGTATGAGCCCGTGTTGTGTTGATATTTCTTGTCACCACACTCCCCATAGAAGAGCAGTGGCCGTCGGCACCCAACAAATACACTCGTTCTATAGCCTGAAGAAGACACACCAGACAGAAGAAAAGGCTGTCCTAAGACTGTCTTTGTTAGCCCCTAATCGGTGCATTTCCGTTCGCCCCGGTGACAGGACAGATGACTTTATAGAACCAAATAACATGGGTAATGATCACTCACTGTCATATTTTACCAAAACTGAGGCTGTGCCTGATGCATGAAATAGACACAGCCAACTACCATAGCACACAATGTCTTGTCCGGTGACACATGGTAACTCCTGCTCAGTGCTGCTGTTAGAGCATGGCTCCCAAGAGGACGTTGAGGATGGCTACTCCAAACTTCAGGTCCTCTGGAATCATGCCATGTCTCCACTCCTGGTGTCTGCCAGCTCCAAATACAAAACCGGTTGGCTGGTCCCCCCAGGAACCAGTCCCTAAACGTCCATGGAGCTTTAGACTCTACTGGATTCCCTAAAAGCGACAGGTCCAGTACCATCCTCTGTCAGGCTTCCAGGTGGAAGCCATTCTTCGGAACATAAACAGATTATGAAAAGAGAGGTCTCTGTGGAGTAGACGTCATACATCACAGAACACTTTGTCAACATTCGGGGCAGACATGAAGGGCTCAGGAGCAGACAGCTATTGCGCTCACTGCATTTTCACTCAGGACAAGTTAGTTGAGAGTGTGAGATAGCAACGAGGAGTGAGGAAAACTTATATATAATTTTTTTTTCTTCACATAAAGAAACAGATTCCATGAGTGGCCCCTTGGAAAAGAGGTTCCAGGAAGATCAGGTCACTTGGTCATCTAACTGGTTACAGTCTGACATATAGGCAAAAAACACACTTTCGTTGTGTTGAAGAGTTTACTCCAGTGACTTGGGGATGGCTTGTTCAGACAGTAGCGGTGCACACAACCATCTGTGTGATGTTCAGAGCCCAGTGCACGTGAGGGCACATGGCATAGCCTCGCACCTCTACTGTTGGCCAGGCACAGTGTCAGTTTCTCTGACTCATCTGCTTTGTGCCATGGGCTGCCATCCACTGTGAAATGGGAGCGTGCCGACATCCTCCCTCTCTGGGATATCAGAACAACTGAAAAACAAATCAACAGAAGAATGTTCAAGTATAATTGCATTCTTTCCAAATACTGGAAGATATTTTAAATGATCTCTCACTGTAACTTTCTCTAATACTTTAAACACAGACATGATGGTCACAGAGCAGGGGCTCTGGGATCAGGCAGGACTTCATGGTCAGGACATACGTACAAACTGAGTGTGTGGGTCAAATGAAGTTAGTAGGCTGATGAGGTGGCCTTGGACTTCACCTAAAGATTAGAGAACACCAGTTAGTGTCTAGGATAAAGCAATTCTAAGTAAATATTTGTAAGTCTTACTGTGGAGAATATTCTCTTAATTACAGTGCATTCTGGCTAGCTATTTCTGGTCTGAAATGGGCTAATTAAAACAAAATTTTTTTGAAAACCTGTAAAATAAGGTAAAATCTGTAAAAATAAGGTTTTCAAGTTTGCCTTTACAAGGTAAGGAGAATCCCAAGAATTATGTCCCATTTTGCAGAATCATTGAAACTTTCCAAAAAGGAGCTACACAGATGTAGATGGCAGCCTAGTTTCATAGTGGCCACACCTCCCAAGTAGAATTTCCACCTTGTCGGTGGCCGAACACAACTTTGCTGGGGAGCAACATATTTTCTGTGATTTTTCGAAATCCTCCCACCTCCTTCTTCCCTTCCCACAACAGTCTCCAGGATAACCCCTGCTCGATCTCCCTAGATCTCTCCACTGCTGATTGCCTTCTTCATTCACTGCATCCTCTCAAAACCCTGCACACACCCCAGGCAAAACTCAACCCCCCAGAGAATGTACAGAAAGCTCTGTTCATTACACACATGCCTGCTTCCCGGAGCAGCTGACCTCATGTCTGTAAAGTGGGAATTGATTAAATAAATGTGATATACCCAGACCACAGAATATCTTGTAGGCATCAGTAAAATAGCTGAATTATGTTAATCCATAAAACAGGCATGTGGTGTTAAGTACCGAAAGTAGGCTGCAAGTAGTCTGATACAGTGTGTACATGTGTGTTTGGAAAGCAAGGTAATTGTGACATACAGTTCATCGCCATGGGGGGGCGCTGAAAATGAACATGCATTTACTGATTATGTATCATCTATCATTTATTATTATTATTTCTTTTTTATTAATTATTTTTATTAACATATAATGCATTATTTGCCCTAGCGGTACAGCTCTGTGAATCGTCAGGCTTTCACATTATTTCTGTTTGAATTTTGTACAAATGTATTTTCTAGTCACAAATAGTAGAAAATGAACAAATTTATTTTATAAGAAAGATAACGTGCTGTAATTTGGCAATACAATTTGGTAATACAAAGAAGGGATATCAAATATTATCCAAGGGATAATACAAAGAAGGATATCAAAACTAAAAATTAGATTATGAGATTATTTTCTCCAAAAATGGATTCTTCTTTTTTGGACAATTTAGTCATCATAATTTATCTTTTAAATGGTGCTTTATGTGCCTGCCTGTTTATGTGGGCCCAGATATAAACTCCTCGCTTGGGATCCTGGAACAAAAATAATAACACAACAACACAAAATCAGAATATTAGAAGATACTCAGTCCAAACTCTAACAATAATTAATGTAAACTTTTATAAGTTTATACAAGTTTTATACAAGTTGTATAAAATTGCATTTGCATTGCTTTTATTTATTTTTTTTTAATTTTTTATTTCTTTTCAGCGTAACAGTATTCATTGTTTTTGCACCGCACCCAGTGCTCCATGCAATCCGTGCCCTCTCTAATAGATTCGCCTGCATTCCTGCTTGTTTGGAGGTCAGATCTCTCTTTCCAGCACGGGCTGCTCTCTTTCCTAGGCCAGCAGGCCCTTCAGCCTCCTCCAGGCAACGACACTGTCTTCTAGCACTTAGTACCCATACAGAAGGGCTGGTGGGAGGCCTCGCTCTGGGCTTCCGCGCCCTTCTACATTGTTAAACTGTTCAGTGATCTTTTTGCATCTTTTGAGGTTTTGGCTCCCTCTTCCGGACAACCTGTTTCACATCACCAGTTTGCTTCCCTAAAAGCAGAGCACGTAGATGATGGAGTGTTCTGGGCAAAATGAAATCAAAACATAATTTCTGACAGTTTGGGGTAATCCTATTTCTAACACCCGGGGTAAGTTGTTTGCTGAGTTCCCACAGGAGTCAGAGAAGGGTTTGTGGGCTTTAGCAACAAGAGCATCTGAAATTACTGGACACCCCTTCGGCCCGGACCTGAGAACCATCAGCTCCAGGCTCTGCGGCTAAGCATCCCGCTCTAAGTAACACCGACAGAGGGCAAAGGGGCTGACAGGCAGCGTATCCTACGCAGCTGCTCCTGAGGGATGTGAGGTCTGGTGATGTAAACAGGCTGGTGAGATCCAAATTCAGAGCACTTGGGACTGTCTGGAGCACTTACACATGCACCCTGTTATTTTACAACCACACAGGGGCTTCTCAGTAAGCCCAAACAAAGGCAGGCATCATTTCTGAAGTGCCAGGGTAATGGGCTTTGGAGAGATGTTTGGGGGTAAGGGGCACCCTGGGTATTGCCGTTAGAGCTCTGGTCCCCAGGCAGGAGGGCTTTATTCCCTTTCAGACTCTGCCGCCAACAGAGTGCTAGGCCCTGGTGGATCTGCGCTTCACGTGTAACCTAAGAGAACCGGTCAAGAGTAGTACCTTTGGCTGCCATTGGCTCCTGCTGTCCACAGGTTGCTCAGGCAGATAACTGAGATAAAACAGCTCCTCTGTCTGAAAAGCTGGGCTATACCAAACATCTGTGCCTTTTTCACATGGCTCCCAGGGACTGGGTTCATCAGTAGGAACAAGCTGAAGCAACATAGGCAAACACAGGACATCTCCTGCATAATGAAAATTGTTCACCACCAAACTCTTAGTTTAAAAGTTTGGCTTAAATATGATTTGGGAAAAGCAAGTCTTGTTAACAGGGTAAGGAGGAGGCTGGTACTAAACTTTGGCTCTTCTGATTTTGGCAGATGTTGCAGACATCAGAAGTCCAGTGGGGATGTGGTAATACCAACACGACACTGTTATTAACAGCTTCATTATAAGCAGTCTCACTGTTCTTGTCAATGGGTGACGGCACTCCCATGGGTGTCTAGTGAATCTCATTACAGTTCTGACTTGCATTTCCCTAATAACTAGTGATACCCAGCAACTTTTCAACTTTTCACATACCTGTTGGTGATTCATTGATACTTTTTGGGAAAAATGTCTATGCAGGTCCTTTGCCAATTTTTTAGTTTGATTATTTGGTATTTTTCACTGTGCATTGTATGAGTTCTTTATATATTTTGGATATTAATCCCTTATCAGATATATAATATGCACATTTTTGCCATTCCATAGGTTGTCTTTTCATTTTGTTGTCTGTTTTGATGCCAATATCATATTCTTTTGATTGATAAAGCTTTATAATATAGCTTGAAATCAGAAAGTACAATGCCTCCCACTCTTTTTTCCTCAGGATTGCTGTTTATTCAGGGTTGATTCATGGTTCCATATATATTTTAAGATTTGTTTTTTTTTTTTTACTTCTGTAAGAAATGCTATTGGAGTCTTGATAGTGATTGTGTTGAATCCATAGGTGGATTTTGGTAGTATTGACGTTTTAACAATATTAATTCTTCCGATCTATGAACACAGAATAACTTTCCCTTTATTTGTATCTTCTCTCTCTCTCTCTCTTTTTTTTTTTTTATCAACATCTTATAGTTTGAAGGGTAGAGTTCTTTCACCTCCTTAACTAAACTTATTCCTGAGTATTTTATTGGTTTGGATGCTATTATAAAGATCTTTTTAAAATTTTCTTTTTCAGATAATTTGTTGTTAGTGTATAGAAATGCTACTAATTTTTTTATGTGAGTTCTGTATCCTACAACTTTACTGAATTTGTTGATTAGATTTAGTAATATTTTGGTAGAGTCTTCAGGATTTTCTGTACATAAAATCATGGTCATCTGCAAATAGGATTTTACTCTTCCTTTCCATAATTGGCTGTATTTTATTTCTTTTTCTTTTCTGATTGTTCTGGCTATGTCTTCTAGTACTATTTTTAATAGGAGTGGTGTGCATGGGCACCCTTGTCTTGTTCCTAATCTTAGAGGAAAAGCCTTAAAATTTTGGTGTCAGGTATGGGCTTGTCAAATACGGCCTTCGTTATGTCAGGGTATATGCCCTCTATACCCACATTATTGAGAGTTTTTATCATGAATGACTGTTGAATTTTGTCAAATACATTTTTTGTGTGTTGGAAATATCTTATGATTTTTTTCCTTTCTTTCTATTCATGTGGTATAGGATATTGATTGATTCATGTGTGTTGAATAATCCTTGCATTCCTGGTTTAAATCCCACTTGGTCATGGAGAATGATCCTTTCACGTGCTGCTGAGTTTGGTTTGCTAGGATTTCAGGTAGGACTTTGTCTGTATTCATGAGGGATGACGACCTATGGTTTGTTTTCTGGTGATATCCTTTTCTGGCTTTGTTATCAAAGTAATGCTTGTCTCAGAAAATGAGTCTGAGGGTTTTCCCTACCCTTAATTATTTTTTTTGAGAATATGAGAAAGATTAATATTAAATCTTCTTTAAATATTTGTTAAATTCACCAGTGAGGCCATTTGGTCCTGAGTTTTTCTTTTTGGAGAGATTATTGATTACTGATTCAATCTCCTTACTAGCAATTGTTCAAATTTTCTATTACTTCCTGATTCACCTTGGTAGGTTGTACGTTTCTAAGAATTTTTCATTCCTAGACTTTCCATTTTGTTGATGTACAGTTCTTCCTAGCAGACTCTTATAGACCCTTTGTATTTCTGTGATATCTATTGTATGTCAGTTTCTCATTTATAATTTTATTGATTTGATTCCTCTTTTTTTCCCTAGGTTATTTTAGATAAAGTTTTATCAATTTTGGTAATCTTTTCAAAGAACTAACTCTTGGTTCTCTGATTCATTGGCCATTCAGAAGACCCTTCCATTTCCATGCATTTGTGAATTTTCCAGTTTTCCTCTTGTAATGGACTTCTAGTGTAATGCCACTGTGGTCACAAAGGTTAATTGCTAGATCTTAATTTTCTTGGATTTGTTAAAACTTGTTTCATGGCCGAACCTAAGGTCTATCCTAGGAAATGTTTCATGCGTACTTGAGAAGAATGTGTATTCTCCTATTCTCAGAGTATTTTGTATGTCTGTTGGGTCCATTTATTCTACAGTGTTGTTCCAATCTGCTGTTTCTTTATTGATTCTGTCTGGATGATGTATCCATTGTTGAGTGGGGTATTAAAGTCCCCAACTATTATTGTATTGCTGTTTGTTTTTCCTTTTTAGTTCTGTTATGGTTTGCCTTATATATTTAGATGCTCCAATTTGGGGTACATAAATATTTACAATTGTCACATCTTCTTGATGTAATGATCCTTGTATCATTATATAGTAACCTTCTGTACCTCTTTATTATTTTATTTTAAAGTCTATTTTGTCTTATATAAGTATAGCTACCTATACTTTCTTTCTTTCTTTCTTTCTTTCTTTTTTTTTTTTGGTTGTTTCCATTTGCTAGAAATACATTTTTTCCATCCCTTCACTCTGAGTCCGTGTGTGTTTTTAAAGCTAAAATGAGTCTCTTTTAGGCAGCATGTTGTTAGATCTTTCTTTTAAACATCAGCTGTTCTATGTATTTGAGTGGAGAATTATTTGTTTATATTTAAGATAATTAATAGGTAAGGACTTATTATTGCTATTTCATTAATTTATTTTCTGGTTGTTTTGTAGATCCATTGTTCTTTGTTTCTTAAGCTATTATCTTTTTGTGTTCCCTTTTGTTTTGTTTTGTTTTGATGTCTTTAGGTATCACTGTACTTGACATCTTTATCATGGGTGTGTGTGTGTGTGTGTGTGTGTGTGTGTGTGTGTGTGTAATTACTACAGGTTTTTCTTTTTGTGCTTACCGTGAGCCTTACATAAAATATCCTGAAATTATGCACCCTATTTTAAACTAATAATGACTTGTCATTCTGGGACACATTTATTTTCATGTCCTTTGTTCTCTTCAAAATGTTGCAAGTTAAGGAGTGAATCTCAGATATATTGATTACATCAGAATACTTGTTCTTGGAGTAGGGAAGCCAGAGAAGTAGTACTCATTCAAAAACCTGTCAGTTACAACTTACTTCTCTCGAGGAGGGCAAGACATTACCCCTTCACATATATTAGTTCATTAGGTCCATCCGGCCAGATGATATTGCCATTCTTTTATGAGAAGAGATATTTAAGCTTACACATACTAATAAATGATTTATTATTCAGGATTTATCAGACTGAAATGTCACTGGAACATGGGTCATCTACTCCTAATTCAGTGGATACAAACGGTGTCTGGAATAGTGTGTTATGACACTCTGAAAACATTTTTTAAATATATTAAAATTAATAAAATGGACACTTGCTGCTTAACATTAAAAACTAAATAAAATTTCAATAAATAAAATAAAATAATAAACTAATAATGACTAAATTTTAATAGAATCCCTAAGCTTTACACTTTTACTTCTCTTTCCCCTCACATTTTAGATTATTGATGCTACAATTTATGTATCTCTTACGTTGTATAGCTAATAACAGATTATTGTTGTTATGGCTTTTTTTGCTATTTTTTTCTAAGTTTTAAACTGGAGTTATAAGTGAACTATACGACATCATTTTCATGTTGTAGATTTTAACTTTGACTACATGTTTACCATTACCAAGGAGTTCTACACTATCTCCTGATGTCTTTATGAAGTTAATTAACATCATTTTCTTCCACTCAAAGAACTCCCTTAACATTTCTTGCAAGACAGGTCTCACAGTGTTGAATTCCCTCACTTTGGATTGTTTGAGAAAGTTTTTATCCCTTTTGATTTCTGAAGGACTACTTCACTGAGTGTAGAGTTCTTGATTGACAGGATTATTGTTTCCACATTTTGAATATGTCATCCCTTTCTCTCCTAGTTTGAAAAGTTTCTGTTGGAAAAATTCATCTATCATTTCATGGGGATTTCCTTAAATGTAATTTCTCTACTTTTTCCTTTTCCTTCAAAATTCCTTGTATTTGGCTTTGGAAAATCTAGTTCTAATGTGTATCTGGGTAGCCATATTCAGGTTCAGCCTATTTGGGCCTCATGGATTTTGATGTCTGTTTCTCTCCCCAGGTTTGGGAAGTTCAATTGCTTTAAATATACTTTCTATCCTGTTATCCTTCTCTTATCTTTCTGGAGTTTCCATAATGCAAATATTGTTGGGTTTTTGTTTTGTTTTGTTTTGTTTGTTGTTATTGTGTCTTATAAATCCCATAGGCTTTCTTCACTCTTTTTCATTCTTTTCCCTGTCTGGATACCTTCAAATGTCTTCTCTTCCAGGACATGGTTTCAGTCTGCTTTTGAAGCTCTCTGTTGAATTCTTCAGCTCAGTTATTATATTTTTCAGCTCTATAATTTTTGTGATTTTTTTAATGGTTTCTATTTCTTTGTTGAACTTTTTGTTTTGTTCATGTATTATTTCTTTCATTTCATTTAGTTGTCTCTCTGTGTTCTTGTAGTTCACTAAACTTACTCTGAACTTTTTGTCTGACAGATCATAGATCTCCATTTCTGTGGGGTCAGTTATTAGAGCTTTATTAGTTCCATCTGGTGGTGTCCTGTTTCCCTGTTTTTTGGTGATCCTTGATTCCTTATGTTGGCATCTGGGCACTTGAGAAATTGGGCTCCTCTTCCAGAATTTACAGGTTTGCTTCTGCAGAGATAGTCTTTTACCTTTGCAGCTCAGTTTGGGTGTTTGGACATGTCTGCTGGTAATATTCTTGAACAGGTGGGGCCTGTTATTAAGGTCTATTTTGGGGCAAGCTCAGTTTGGGTGTGATTGTGCCATTGGCTGATAATAGCTGGATTAGACTGCTGGATTGCTTGCCTGCCCACCTAGGGCCATAGGACGGCCTCCGAAGTTGTCTGCATTTGTAGATCAGGACTGGGGACTGGATTTAGCAATAGGTGGGGCCATAACTTAGCTTCCTGGGTCTGGCAGGGTAGCAGGATAAAACAGGACCTACGTGACTTGTTGTTTAGGGACCTGAATCAGGCAGGAGTGTGCCCTGAGTTCCCTGGTCAGATGAGGCCACGAGTCTTGCTCTGCTGAAAGAGAAAGCCACAGTCACTGTAAGTGTCCCTGTTAAGTGTCCCTGTTATCAAGCAGGGCTGACGGACAGGCTGCACAGCTTCTCATATATACTCTGGTTAGGTTCCCTAGGCAGGCAAGCTGAAGGCTATATTCAGCAATGAGTTGGTCTACAGATTAGTTTTTCTGCACATGTGCAGCAAGAGAAGCAACTCCAAGGCTGCTAAGGTTCTTTGCTTGTGGTCTTAACTCAAGCTGAACTGTGCCCCACTTTCCCTGGTCAAAAAGGGCCATAGAGTTTGCTCTGAGGGTGATCAACTCTGCCCATCCACCTCTTGGCTCAAGACTTGCTGAGTTACACAGCTTTCGGGTATTTCAACAGCTTTCAGCTCTCATATTTACCAGGGACTGGGAGCCATGCCCCAGACCAGATGGCTCTATGACTCAGGTCCCCTACCTGGGCATGGGCAGACTAGGTTCCAGACCAGCAAATTGCTCATTCAAGGACCTGAATCAGGCAGACCTGCACCCCTGGTCACGCTGTACGACTGACTGGTTCTGCAGGGGAGCAAAGCCACTGATTGGAACTACTATTTAGGCTCTGCAGGCAGGAACTCAGTCTGCCAATACCTGAGTGCAAGTTGTTGGAAGCCCCTCCCCCTTCTCTGTCACAGAGTCCCAGTTTTGACCTGAAGATTCCCCTGCAATTCCTGTGAGACCAGACCAGAAAAGAGGCCCTCACAAGTGCCTGCAACACTGGAGGGGCTGGATTCCACCCCTGGGCTCTCTTTTCCCACTGGAGATGTAGGCTCAGAAGAAATCCCTGTGCTTGGTGCTGTGCCAGCCTGGGGGAGGGGCAATACAATCAGTATGTATCTCTTTCCCTTACCCCTCTAACAAGTCTGTCTTGTTCTCTGTGGTTCAGGGAGTGCTTCAGCCTCACTCCTGTGTTCTAGAATGCTCTCAGTGGCATCTCGTTCATGATTAGCTGTTAGTCATTCTTTTGAGAGGAAGTGAAGTCAGAAATTACCTATGTCACCATCCTGGTGACATCACTCTTCTGCATGAATTCTTTTTCTTTCTAATTATTTATTTATTTATTTATTTGAGACAGAGACAGAGATAGAGGGAGAGGGAGATAGCAGAGGACCAGAGGGAGAGAGAACCTTAGGCAGACTGCACTCTGAGCATGGAGCCCAACGTGGGGGTCAATCTCATGACCCTCAGATTACAACCGAAGCAGAAACCAAGAGTCAGATCCTTAACCAACTGAGCCACTCAGGTACCCCTGGTTATGAATTCTTAATGGAAATTGGTTTTCTTCCTATTTAACACCAACTTGAAGATATACATGTTCCATTCTTTCTCCTTCTGTGCAGTAAATTTAATTATTGTTCACATTTGTTTCCTTTTTTATATGGAGGTAGCATTTTAGACTCCCCACATCTACTGTGTCCTAGATTTTATATTTTTGTATTTCCCGTATCAAGGAATCTTCAGTAACTACTGTGTTTGCATTGGTTCAACAGAGCCATTGGGAAGAAATCTATGTTTACTACTTGCATATATCTCAGAGATCTCACCTTCTCTCATCTTAGGTCTCTCTCTGCACTTCCACAACCTGAGGAATATAATCTTTTAAATGTCACATTTTTTATAAAGATTTGTTTATTTATTTATTTATTTATTTGAGAGAGAGAGAGAGAGCATGAGCAGGGAGAGGGGCAGAGGGCAGAGGGAGATGGAGAGAGACTCTCCTGCAGACTCCCCACTGTGCTAGGAACCTGACTTGGGGCTCAAATCCCATGACTGAAATCATGACCCAAGCCAAAACCCAAAGTCACTCAACCAACTGAGCCATGCAGGCACCCCTAATATGTTACAATTTTTCAGTAATAGAGTTATTTTTATGTTAATAAGATTATTCAGACTACGAGTCTGGCTTTAACATATTTATTTAGACATATTAAAGATTTTTTTCTATATGATATTCCTATTATCTACAGTTTCAATAGTGTAATATCTGTTCTGATTCTGTTCTTATTTTCACATTGTAATTTTCATCACAAAGGTTTGTTTCGTGGTATGTTTTGTAGAAATTGACTGTTAAAACAGATTCCTTATTATTTTATCTATGAAAATTCTTTCAGTTTTGCTTTTAAATTAAATTATTGTGCAAAGGAACTTCATTCATTTTTGCCAATCTGGTGAGCAGATTTGGGGTTTGTTTTTTGGCACCATGTATGTTGTGTGAATTATACTGATATATACATGTAATTGTAGGTTTGTGGTTTCGAATGCTGTTGAGAAAAATTAGGCTGGAATATCTGTTTGTACTATGTAGGATAAAATAGTTTTCCATTTCTTAACTTCTAAAGCTATTTTCTTTAAGAGAGGTATTGAATTTATGAAGAATCTCACATTGAATGGCTCACCGTTTTGGATAACCACCAGGCTTTGTCTCTGTCTTCCTCAAGTATTCACCCCATAAACTTCAAACTCTAGTACACCAGACATGTGCAAATTCTCTAAGTGGTGAAAGTGACTTCAAAGCTTATTACTATTCCTATACTCATTCTTTATAATGTCAGAATTTCAATTAATTTACTGCTAGCTTACACATAAATTTAGGAGTTAATTTTATT
Organism: Enhydra lutris kenyoni; assembly: GCF_002288905.1. Lineage (NCBI taxonomy): Eukaryota > Metazoa > Chordata > Mammalia > Carnivora > Mustelidae > Enhydra > Enhydra lutris. The sequence continues at coordinate 1,090,340 of NW_019154096.1, forward strand.
TTATCTAAATTTTTAATGTGTTCTCCATTTGGAGAATGTTTCTGAACACATAAATTCTGTCATAATGTGGGGAATAGAATCCGAAATCATATTTTATATTTTAAAACATGTTCATCAAAAAAATTTCCATTTGTATGTACTTTTCAATTTCTTGGCATATAATTTTCTACATTATCCTGTTACTAGTTTTGAATCTGTAGTGATCATAAAATCTTATCTCTGTGTGTTATTAATATTGTTTGTTCTTTTTCTATTTTTCCTAGTCTTATAAAAGACACTCTTACTCAATTTTATTGGCAAACACTCTTTGATTTTTTTGTTTTGTTTTATCCTTTAAAATTGTTTATTCAAATTATATCAGGGCCTACCATTTATATGCTTTGGTTAGCTCTGTTCTTTTTAACTCCTTATCTTCAAGTGTTTATCTTATTTAAGTTTACACATTTTGCTCTTAAATATAAGACCTTATGTATACATTTGACTCCTGATTTAGATGGAGATCACATGAGATTTGTACTGAAATCTCTCAGGATTTGGACTGAGTTGGAAGGAGTTCTCATGAAATTTGGGGAAAAATCTCACCAGAACTGCCTGAGTTCTCATGAGATTTGGACTGAGATCTCATACTTCCAGTGGTGGGAACCAACACTGACACTCCTTCCAGTGGCTGGCACTGCAACTGTCTACTGCCTCCAGTGGCAGTAATCAGCATTGCAAAGCATTCTGGCATCCCCCGCACTGCAGCTGACCACTGCCTCCAGTGGAAAGAAAGACATAGTTTCTTCTTCTTCTTCCTGCAGCTCACCACTGCTTCCAGTGCTAGGTAACTAGACCACCACTCCTTCCAATGCCTTGAAGTGCAGCTCAGCCTTGTCTCCAGTAGCAACAAGCTGCACAGCCGTGCCCTTCATGGTCTCACACTGCATCGCAACACTGCCTCTAGTGACTGTAAGCAGCACTGCCAAGCCTTCAGACATCCCTCACACTGCTGCTGACCACTGCCTCCAGTGATGGGAATGGATACTGCCTCTCCTAGGGTCTTGCCCTGCAGCTCACCACTGACACCCGTGGTAAAAAACAAACAAACAAAAAAAAAAACACCAAAAAAACCTGCCGGGCCTTGCAGCACTTTAAACTGCAGCTCACTACTGCTTCCAGTGATAGGAAACTGCATTGCCACTCTTTTAGGGTCTCACACTGTAGCTCAACAATGCCTCAGGGCGACACACTGCATGGCCACCCATCCAGGGTCCCACACTGCATGTCAACATTGCCTCTAGTGGCCATAAGGAGCACTGCAAAATCTTCAGGTGTCCCTCCCACTACAGCTGACCTCTGCCTCCAGTGGCAGGAACTGACACTACCACTACTTCCAGTGTCTCCCACTGGAGCTCAACACTGCCTCTAATTGCAGGAAACTGCACTGCCACTCCTTGCAGCTTAGCCACTGCCTCCAGTGGAGACAATGTGTACAGCAATGCCAGCCACAGACTCGCACTGCATCTCAACACTGCATCTTTGGCCATAAGTGACACTGCAAAGCAACAGGCAGCTGACCTCTGCCTCCAGTAGCAAGAATCGGCACAACTTCCTTTTCCAGCATCTCACTATGCAGCTCACCACTGCTTCCAGTACTAGGTAACTAGATTGCCACTCCTTGCAGCATCTCGAATTGCAGTTCACTGTTGTCTCCAGTGGCAGGAACTGACATGGAGACTTCTTCCAGGAACTCGCACTGCAGTTCACCTCTGCCTCGAGTGGTAGGAACCTGAGTGGCCACTCTTGCAGGGTCTTGCCTCCAGTAGCAACAAGCTGCTCAGTCATGCTACCTATGGTCTCCCACTCTTTCTCACCACTGCCTCTAATGGCAGTAAGGAGCACTGCAAAGCCTTCTGGTATGCTCCAAACAGCAGCTGACCACTGCCTCCAGTGGTGGGATACTTCACTGGCACTCCTCTTAGTGCCTCGAACTACAGCTCAGCATTGACTCCAGTGGAGACAAGGTGCATAGCCATGCCATCCATGGCCTTGCACTGCCACTAGTGGCTGTAAGCAGCACTGCAAACCTTCTGGCATCACTCACACTCTAGCTGACCTCTGCCTCCAGTGGTGGGACATGACTTTCCCATTTCTTCCAGGGTCTCACAATGCAGCTCACCACTGCCTGCAGTGGTTGCAAGCTGACTGGCACATCTCCCAGCTGCTCTCACAATACAGCTAAGCACTGCTTCCAGTGACAGAATTCTTCACTGCCATGCCATCAAACAACTATCATTATTCAGCTTTCCACCACTGGAGGCAGTGCTGAGCTCCAGTGCAACAGATGCTGAAAGACAGGGCACTTCAGCTTGCCACCAAGGGAGGGAGTGATAAGCTGCAGTGGGCGAGACACTGGAAGATGTGCTGCTGGAACTTCCTGACAATGGATGCAGTGGACAGGCACAGTACAAGGCATGGGAAGTCGAGGCAGTGTGGATTCCCTCCACTGGAGGCAGTGCTGAGTTGCGGTCCGAGGGATGGTGGAAGGTGTGCCAGTGTGGCTTGAAACCAGTGGAGGCGTTGTGAGCTGCATTGCCAGACACTGGAAGGCCTAGCAGTGCAAGTTCACACCACTGGAAGGAATGGTGAGCTGTGGTGGTAGAGTCACTGGAAGACATAGCAATGCTGCTTGCCACCACTGGAGGCAGTGGCAAGCTGCCATGGGAAAAGTGCTGGAAGAGGAGTCAGTGAAGCCTGTCAGCACTGAGGACAGTGGTGAAGTGCTGGGTGACACCCCAAAAGGTGAGGCACTGCAGCTCTGTCTACAGGAATGGTAAGCTGTATAGTCTCTGTTTCCCCAGGCTCAAGAGTGGAGGTAACAACCCCTGGAGCCGGGCCCCCACTCAGCATTGTGCCCTGTGTCCCCAGGTTTGGTGGTAATGGGCTGTCAGGATGGTGCAGGAGGTGTCCCCCAGTGGGGGCTCTGGAGCCAGGGGGAACCAAACTCGACACATGGTGTCTTTTGAATGGAGGAGTTGAGTGTTTGTTTGGAAGAGTCTATTTGCTTCTCCAAAAAGGACAAGGGCATTGGCCAGCTTTCAAAGGAAGTGAATGACCACTGAAGAAACAAGCATGTGTCTCTCCTTCTCCCAGGAATTGGAGGAGGTGTGCAGGCTTTAGGTGGGAGGTGCCTGCTTATTCCCCCCCGACAACCCTTCTTCACTCTGGCTCCACGAGACCTGAAGTTTGGAAATCAGCATCTGAGTCCATCATGCAGCTTGTCCCAGGACATCAGCGTTCAAAGAATATAGCAGGCCCATTGGGTGCAAGGTCACATCCATGCCAGGACGAGAGGTAAAACTTCTCTTTCACCCCAAACATCCTGGGCTTTTCTCTTCTTTCCAGTGGAGTCACAAAGTCACACTGAAGCAGCTGTCAACAATACAGAGTGGGTGCCAGAGTTCCTGAGTTTCCCTGAAGGGAGCTCATGGCAGGGGATCCCATTTACTCTGTTCATTTCTGGCTTATGAAGGTATTTGGAACAGCTCTTTATTAGGCAATCCTTGGATTAAAAAGGGAAGATGAGATGGACTCAGTGTGTGTTTTGAACATAGAATGTGTTCCTTCATCTAATAGTGTTTATTCTGTTGGGCCTAGGCTGTGGTGTAATGGCCAGCATCTAGAGTTAGGTGGCTGTTTGTGGTCAGATAGAGACATGGATGATGGCTTTGTCCAAGATGATGTATCCGAATGGATTTGTCTTTTCATCCAGAATTTCAATGAGGGCAGAGGGAAATTTCAAAATGATTCCAAGGAACCTTGGATGATTGAAAAGGGAATCTTGACTTTCTAGTTTCACTCAGTGGACCATCTAGATAGTTGGACATGCCATATTTTCTCTGCAGTTTCATTGGTGGTGAAGTCAGAAGGAGAGTCTTTGGGAATTCTCCTGGATAGAGGCATTCTGGTGGCTTCACGGGGCTTGGTGTCAGGAGCCCTGGGGTGAAATTCTGTAGCTGCTTGCCTGATCCTGGGTGAGTCATGTTATCCCACAGGTTTTCCATTTCCTCTTTAGGAAATGGGTAGCAGGGAATGTTCTGCTGAAAGTGGAACCCTCCTGTACTGTCGGTGGGCATGCAGGCTGTTGCAGCCACTCTGAAAAAGAGTGTGGTGGTTCCTCCAAAAGCTAAAAACTGAAAAACCCTAGGATCCAGCCATTGCACTCCTATGTATTTCCCCAAAATGCGCAAAAATGCACATTCGGTGGGGTACAAGCACCATGATGTTTATAGAAACATTATCAAGAATAGTGAAACTATAGAGGTAGTCCCAATGTCCATTCACTGATGAATGGAGAAAGAAGATGTGGATACACATACACACACACACACACACACACACACACACACACACACACATGTTAGGTCCATTATTAAACGAAACGAGACTGAGACAAAGTGAAAGTTATTTAAAGCTTTATTTTATGATAAGTATTAGAAGTTAGACTGATCGGTCAGGGGAACGAGACTGAGACAAGGTGAAAGTTATGGAAAGTTCTATTTTATGTTAAGCATTAGAAGTCAGACTGACCAGCCAGGGCCGTCTCCAAAGAGAGCGACCACCCCCAGCTTACAGGCTCAACAATTGACTGACTGACCGGTCAGGGCCGCCTCCGAAGAGGGCGACCCTTCCCCATCTCTCAGACTACCTTTTATAGAACAAAAGTCTGGCCACACATAGGTGGCCAGTGAGATTGTAGTCATGTCAGGTCACATGCAGGTGGCCAATTGAATTACAATTTACCCTATAGTAGCTGTTTGAACTAACCTATTACTCTGGTCAGAATTGGTGCTCAAGGTTGGTGCCCAAATGGCGGGGTTTACATTCTTTGGTGGTTAGGGAAAAAGTATGTGTGTTTTACTGATTGGATGTCTCCACCTGGCCTGACTCGTCCTTGTATTCTGGGCTCTGTTATCAGGAACTGGCTGACCTGGCCTTGTATTCTGGGCTCTGTTATTAGGAACTAGCTGACCATATTCTGCTGGTTTCCCATACTTGTTTTTAAGTAAGTTTCTCTGGGGGTGGGGGCGGCAGGGTCAGTTTAAGTTTTACTGCTCAAACAACAAAATGGCTTTTAGCCAAGATGGAATCACTCTGGCTAAATAGGTCCTTACAATACATATAGATACATAGATATAGAGGGATAGATAGAGATAGATAGATAGGTAGATAGAGATATAGTTAGATATAAATCTATCTGTTGATCTATCCACACAATGGAATAGAACCCAGCTTCAAAATGAATGAAATCTTACCATCTGCAAGGAAGTGGATGGATCTAGAGTGGATTTAGCTAAGCAAAATCAGTAAGAAAAGACAAATACCCTTGACTTGACTCCTATGGAATTTCAGAAAGAAAACAGATGAACATAGTGAGGGGAGAAAGATAGGCAAATGAGGAAACAGACTCAACCTTAGAGCACAAAGCAAGGGTTGTTGAGGGCAGGGTTGTGGAGGAAAGGGTTAAATGGATGATGGCTATTAGGGAGAACACATGTTGTGATGAGCTCTGGGTGTTCTATGCAGGTGGGGAATCACAAAATCCTACCCTTGAAGCAAGGAATTAACACCGCATGGAAACAAATTGGAATTGAAGTCAATGAAGAAAAGAAGACCATGTTCTGCTTCATGAAGAGTGAGGTAAAAATGGAGTGATTTTCACTGTCCTATTCTGTAGATGATTATTTTCAAACACACTGTGGTAGGATACACTAGTTTCTGGTTGCATAAGGAGTCCTCAGAAAGCTTCAAGGAAAGATTCAGATCCCAGAGCATGTCCATGTTCCATTGATATGTTCCTTCTAGTTTGCCCGGGTACAAAGGTAAGTGGGGATAAATATGGCAGAAGAGGAAAAAAGGTGTTAAGCATTCAGGAAGGAGTATTTTCCCTTTCTTATGAAAGACTTGGGCCAGTGTAATTTTGGAAGAAAGAGGGGGGATCCCATAGCTTTGTGCCAGACAGGGGAGTTCCAGGTCTGGGTAGAATTCAGGGGTCCTGGAGGAGACTGGAGTGCATTCTGCAGGAGGGTGTGGCCAGGTTGGCGCCAGTGGTGGCCGTGTGTCTCACATGTGACAGTTGTGAACAGGTCAGGGCTGTGAGGAGTTTCCTGGCTGAGGACAGGTGAGGCCCAGTTGGAGAGTAGGCAGAGCGCCTTCTGTGCCACCAGCCTCAGCCAACACACACAATCTCCTAGTCTGTCCCTGTCATTCCAGTTCAGACTTCTCCATGTTGCCAGGCTGAAACATTGGTTTAGGCTTCGTTCTTTGAGTGAGTGTGAAGTTTCAAAAGTTCGATGGTTGGAATGATGGGTCTTCAGAACATATGTTCCTTTTTATTTCTTGTTCTTCTTTCAATCACTGAAGTGAATCAGACCTGTTAGTGGAAGGACAGTCTGTGTGTTTTTCTTTCCTGATTTCATTAAACAATAGTAAAACAGCCTTCTGAAATAGTCAAAGAATCCTTTGTGAGCGTTTATGTTTTTCTCTCCTGTGAATCACATTCTGATACTAGAAATTATGTTTGAGGGGCACCTGGGTGGCTCAGTCATTCAGCATCTACCTTCACCTCAGGTCATGGTCCCAGGGTCCTAGGATCAAGCCATGCATTGGGCTCCCTGCTCAGCAGGAAGCCTACTTCTCCCTCTCTCACTTCCTCTGCTTGTGTTCCCTCCTTTGATGTGTCTTTCTCTGTCAAATAAATTAATAAAATCTTTTTTTTAAAAGAATTGTTTTTTAAAGTAAAGCACAGCCTCAGAGCTGTAATGGGGTGCAGTGCCCTTTATGAGGGGGTGAAATGGAGGAGGAGTGTAAGTTGTTAGGAGCCTGGGGAGTGGCTCATTGTGCTCCCAATGGAACGAAAGCCTGTTAGCCTTCCCTGGCAGGGGGCTGGGATGCTGTGTGTGTGTGTGTGTGTGTGTGTGTGTGTGTGTGTGTGTGTGGCTTCTTACTTGGTGGCACATCCTGGGCTCTGAAACCTGACCCTGTGAGTCCTTTTTGACTTTAACTGGGAAATTTATGAAGAAACAGAACGAATCCTAGAGGGCACCTGCATCCTTTGCACTCAGACAACTCCATGGAGCAAAGGAATCCATCACCGATGAGGCATGTCAGGATCCCTGAGGGTGTGGGCCTTGCTTCCTGGCAAGAAGTTGCGTCTTCATCCTTATCTGAACCAGAGCCATGTTGTCTGGTTAAGGAGATCCAGACCTTTATGTGACCATGCCATTATTATTCTTGTTATTTTAAGAAAGTAATATAGACATTGACTTTGAAATCCAAATATCAAAAGGAAAAACACAAGATCAAATATATATATGAGGACTGAACTTGTGGTGCCTCTCATTAGTATGGGCAATGTAGGACTGCCTGTATGAGAAAGAACAAGGAATTCTATTTGGATAGAAGTGTGCTGTGCACACAGAGTGCTTTATTCTATCCTTTACTTCTCTGAAGGGAAAATAGAGTGGTGACTGGAGCTTGGTTTCTGATTTGAAAGAATGGAAGACAAGAGATTTGAAAGAGCAGTGTTCATGCTGACATGGTTTTCCATGCCCAGTGAGTGAGGGTTTGAAGCCTGGACTTGGAAGCACTGGTGTTCAGGGAGGATGTTGTCTGAGTTTCCCACACACAGAGTCACCCGGCTGGTCTGCCTCATTGGACCAGTTTCCACCTTTTGAAGGGCAGCTTTAAGGTGGCTTGAAACCCTAGGGGATGAGAGGAATGATCTGGAAGGGACACCTGTGTAGGCCAGTGTAGACAAACTGAGGGAATTTCAGAGCTAATGATGAACATGTTTCTGAGACTGGAGTTGGCTTCTCTGTGAGTAGCATCGAGCTGTGGTGGAAAGCAGTCTCTGGGTCTTAGGAGTCACTGTGTCAGCAGGTATGAGCCTGGCAGTGGAGTCAGATCATAGCTGGGAGACTGTGAGGCTGTGGCAGTGGGCCATCATTCTTGATGCACAAGCCAGCTTGCTCCAGGGACAGGGCTTTGCTCCCCAGCCAGCCCTCCTGCTGCAGATGTGATAGGAAATTTGTTTCCTGTTGGATTCTCAAACCCTCATCTCAGCAGGGGGCTTGGTGGGAAGCAGCCCACAGGCAGCCTTCTGGATTCTTGTCCAGTGTGCCCCTTGCTTCCTCAGATAAGGCACCACAGGTGTCCTCTGCCTGGTGTCTGTGAATTCAGCCAGCAGAAGCACTTCTTCCAGATCCACACCCCTGAGAAATCCTCCACTTTCCTGTGTTGTGTGGAAGAGACCACTTTTCATTTGGAACTGAAATCTCAGCTCCTGATATTAGGTTTCAAGGCCACATGACACCGGTCTCACTGAAGCTCTCATTCCACATGGGACCTCATGTGCCAGACTGAGACTGAACCAAGGAGGCCTATTGCTGCTGCTGCTGCTGCTGCTGCTGCTGCTGCTGCTGCTGCTGCTTCATGTTCCTTCCTGAAAACGGTGCAGCAATGCCTGGTTTGTGATGACATCCCAGGAAAGAGGGACAGGTGCACCATTCTGCCCCAACACAGAAGGAAGCCAGATGTCAATCACAGGTGGCTGGTGCAGGATGTCTGTTTCCCAGGACCTTCGTCAGAAGGAGATTTGGACCCTGGGATGCTCTCTGCTCAGCTTTCTGAGATGAGTACATCAGGAAAGGAGAGGAAGTGTGTGTGCTCACCTGGAATCGAGGAAGGTGTCTGGTTTCAGGTTTCATGTACAAATGGATTCCTCTTATGGCTCATTTTCATAATGGTCTTCAGGGTGCTGTAAGGGGACCCGTTGTCCTGGGCATCCTGGCTGTGCAAGTGCTCTGGTCAACTTTCCCACCAGGGCTCTGGACTAGGAAATCGGAGGGAGTCTATGGTGAAACAATCTGAGTAGGCCTCCATTTCGCCCTTGCTGAGATGGGCTGGTGACTGTGATAACTGCTCTGGAAATATAAAGCAGGAGACAGGGCTGGGGTGCTGAAGGGGAGGTGACAGTGGTGCTTGCTATTCATATAGGGCCCAGGTGGGACTTCGCTAGGATGGTGATGTTTGAGTCAAGTTAAAAAGAAGGTGTGTGATCTTATATCAAAAACCTTCTAAAAGGAAGGGAAAGCAAATGCAAAGCCCTTGGGACAGGAACATACCAGGTATGTCCAGGAGCAGCAACAAGGCCCAGTGGCCACAGGAGATGGCTTAAGACATGACCTCATGGAGGACAGTAGGGTGGCAGAAAGCCATTGCAGGGCCAGACCCTATGAGACCCTGTTTCACTGGGCCATCCTGGCAACAGTGTTGAGAACAGATGACAGAGCATTGAGGATGGGCAAGGGAGGTCAATGATGAAGCTTTTCCAAAAATTCAGGAAAAAGATGGGCTCCAGTGTGGACCAGACGGGTGGCCTTGGAAGGAGGGGTTAGTGCTATTCTGGGTACCTATTGAGGATGGAGTTCACAGGGTTTGCCAATAGGTTTGATACTGGGAATCCAAGAAAGGAGGAATTGAGGTAACTCCCAGCTCCTGTGGGTTGTCCTGAGCAAGATGAAGGAGATTTCTGGGGGTAGGAGGTAGTCTGTGTTCCACCTGCTGAGGAAGATGCCTTTCACAGTGGACCTGCTTATGTGTGTGTCCAGGAGAACTCTGAACATCTACCCCCTCAGCAACTTTCAAGTACAAGTCTCCCCCACTTTTCTCAAAGTTCATGGTAAGACACTTGGCTTTTTGAAAAGATCTAAGTTATTACCCAGCTCCAGTAGCAGGAAGAAACCTGAAGAGAATTTCCCTCTTATGAAAAAAGTCAAGAAGTGGCATTGCATTCAGCTTCTGTTTTGTGGGGAACCACTACAGAGGTGGCGTGAACCCCAACCAGCTCCTTCCTGGGCACTGCTCTCTGCGTCCAGCCACCGGCACTTTGAATTTTGTCTATGAGTATCTGCTGTGCTTTCTCTCCATTTATTTTGGGCATCCATTAGGATGCTGTGTCCTGAGGTCTAAGAAGAGCCAAAGAGAAGGAACTTTTGGTGTCTGGGCATACTCACTCATTTTTCTGTAGAAATGAATGGTCATTCTTTTTTCCATTTACACCATTTCTTCTGTGAAAGGTTTCCTAGGAACACTGTACTTTCAAGTAGTAGTCTCCATTCTGCACAGAACATTCCATGACTTGAGGATTTTATCACTCAAACATGACACCTTTGACTACCTTCACCCATTTCCCCCCACCAATCCCGAAGCTGGCAACCACCAATCTGTTCTCATTATCTATGTGTTCAGTATATTTTTCCATGTGGAATGTCCATGACAGGCTCTGGTGTTTGTCTTTCCATGTCTGGGTTACTTAGCATAAGGCTCCCAAGGTCAATGTTTCCATGTCTAGTTATTGTGAATAATCTGCTGTGAATATGGTAGCGCCTCTCTCTTTTGGAGTGAGTGTTTTTGTGTTCTCCAAAGAAATACTCAGTAGAGTGGCTACTCTGTCATGCTGTAGCTGTATTTTTTTTTCAGACCCTCCATAGTGTTTGTCACAGTGGCTGCACCCATTTCTATTCCCACCAACAGTGTACAAGGTCCCCTTGTCTACACACCCTTAATGCACCAGGTGTCTCTCTCTCATATGATGGCCGTTCCAACCATGTGAGGTGATAGTTGATGACAGTTTTGACTTCTATTTCCCTGAAAACAGTTAGTGATGTTGAACTTTTTCTGTGTCTGTTGGCCACCTGTATACCATCTTTGGAAATATCTATTCACATATCCTCCTCAGTTTTTATTCAATTTTTGTTTGATTTGAAGGAATTTTTTGTGTATTTTGGATATTAGCCTCTTCACACATATGATGTGTAGGTATATTTTCTCATTGTGGAGGTTGCCTTTTAAGGGTTTGATGGTTTCTTTTGTCATGCAGAAATTTCAGTTTGATGTCCATTCACTTGTTTATTTTTGCTTTTGTTGCCTTTGCTTTTGGTGTCTGATGTAAAAGACTCTTTACCAAACCAATATAGAGAAACTTAGTACCTGTGTTTTCTTAGAATTTTATGGATTCCGTTCTTATAGTCAAGTCATTCATCCATTCATAATTTGCATGTGTGGTGTAAGAAAGTGATCCAATCATCTTCTTCTGCAATTAGCGTCCAGTTCTCCTAGTAATGTTCACTGAAGAGACAGTCCTCTCCCAACTGTATATTTTCTGCTGCTGTTTCATAGGTTAAGACCATACATGTGTGGGTTAGCTTCTGAAGTTCCTCGAAATACATTTTTTCCATCCCTTCACTCTGAGTCCGTGTGTGTTTTTAAAGCTAAAATGAGTCTCTTTTAGGCAGCATGTTGTTAGATCTTTCTTTTAAACATCAGCTGTTCTATGTATTTGAGTGGAGAATTATTTGTTTATATTTAAGATAATTAATAGGTAAGGACTTATTATTGCTATTTCATTAATTTATTTTCTGGTTGTTTTGTAGATCCATTGTTCTTTGTTTCTTAAGCTATTATCTTTTTGTGTTCCCTTTTGTTTTGTTTTGTTTTGATGTCTTTAGGTATCACTGTACTTGACATCTTTATCATGGGTGTGTGTGTGTGTGTGTGTGTGTGTGTGTGTGTGTGTGTAATTACTACAGGTTTTTCTTTTTGTGCTTACCGTGAGCCTTACATAAAATATCCTGAAATTATGCACCCTATTTTAAACTAATAATGACTTGTCATTCTGGGACACATTTATTTTCATGTCCTTTGTTCTCTTCAAAATGTTGCAAGTTAAGGAGTGAATCTCAGATATATTGATTACATCAGAATACTTGTTCTTGGAGTAGGGAAGCCAGAGAAGTAGTACTCATTCAAAAACCTGTCAGTTACAACTTACTTCTCTCGAGGAGGGCAAGACATTACCCCTTCACATATATTAGTTCATTAGGTCCATCCGGCCAGATGATATTGCCATTCTTTTATGAGAAGAGATATTTAAGCTTACACATACTAATAAATGATTTATTATTCAGGATTTATCAGACTGAAATGTCACTGGAACATGGGTCATCTACTCCTAATTCAGTGGATACAAACGGTGTCTGGAATAGTGTGTTATGACACTCTGAAAACATTTTTTAAATATATTAAAATTAATAAAATGGACACTTGCTGCTTAACATTAAAAACTAAATAAAATTTCAATAAATAAAATAAAATAATAAACTAATAATGACTAAATTTTAATAGAATCCCTAAGCTTTACACTTTTACTTCTCTTTCCCCTCACATTTTAGATTATTGATGCTACAATTTATGTATCTCTTACGTTGTATAGCTAATAACAGATTATTGTTGTTATGGCTTTTTTTGCTATTTTTTTCTAAGTTTTAAACTGGAGTTATAAGTGAACTATACGACATCATTTTCATGTTGTAGATTTTAACTTTGACTACATGTTTACCATTACCAAGGAGTTCTACACTATCTCCTGATGTCTTTATGAAGTTAATTAACATCATTTTCTTCCACTCAAAGAACTCCCTTAACATTTCTTGCAAGACAGGTCTCACAGTGTTGAATTCCCTCACTTTGGATTGTTTGAGAAAGTTTTTATCCCTTTTGATTTCTGAAGGACTACTTCACTGAGTGTAGAGTTCTTGATTGACAGGATTATTGTTTCCACATTTTGAATATGTCATCCCTTTCTCTCCTAGTTTGAAAAGTTTCTGTTGGAAAAATTCATCTATCATTTCATGGGGATTTCCTTAAATGTAATTTCTCTACTTTTTCCTTTTCCTTCAAAATTCCTTGTATTTGGCTTTGGAAAATCTAGTTCTAATGTGTATCTGGGTAGCCATATTCAGGTTCAGCCTATTTGGGCCTCATGGATTTTGATGTCTGTTTCTCTCCCCAGGTTTGGGAAGTTCAATTGCTTTAAATATACTTTCTATCCTGTTATCCTTCTCTTATCTTTCTGGAGTTTCCATAATGCAAATATTGTTGGGTTTTTGTTTTGTTTTGTTTTGTTTGTTGTTATTGTGTCTTATAAATCCCATAGGCTTTCTTCACTCTTTTTCATTCTTTTCCCTGTCTGGATACCTTCAAATGTCTTCTCTTCCAGGACATGGTTTCAGTCTGCTTTTGAAGCTCTCTGTTGAATTCTTCAGCTCAGTTATTATATTTTTCAGCTCTATAATTTTTGTGATTTTTTTAATGGTTTCTATTTCTTTGTTGAACTTTTTGTTTTGTTCATGTATTATTTCTTTCATTTCATTTAGTTGTCTCTCTGTGTTCTTGTAGTTCACTAAACTTACTCTGAACTTTTTGTCTGACAGATCATAGATCTCCATTTCTGTGGGGTCAGTTATTAGAGCTTTATTAGTTCCATCTGGTGGTGTCCTGTTTCCCTGTTTTTTGGTGATCCTTGATTCCTTATGTTGGCATCTGGGCACTTGAGAAATTGGGCTCCTCTTCCAGAATTTACAGGTTTGCTTCTGCAGAGATAGTCTTTTACCTTTGCAGCTCAGTTTGGGTGTTTGGACATGTCTGCTGGTAATATTCTTGAACAGGTGGGGCCTGTTATTAAGGTCTATTTTGGGGCAAGCTCAGTTTGGGTGTGATTGTGCCATTGGCTGATAATAGCTGGATTAGACTGCTGGATTGCTTGCCTGCCCACCTAGGGCCATAGGACGGCCTCCGAAGTTGTCTGCATTTGTAGATCAGGACTGGGGACTGGATTTAGCAATAGGTGGGGCCATAACTTAGCTTCCTGGGTCTGGCAGGGTAGCAGGATAAAACAGGACCTACGTGACTTGTTGTTTAGGGACCTGAATCAGGCAGGAGTGTGCCCTGAGTTCCCTGGTCAGATGAGGCCACGAGTCTTGCTCTGCTGAAAGAGAAAGCCACAGTCACTGTAAGTGTCCCTGTTAAGTGTCCCTGTTATCAAGCAGGGCTGACGGACAGGCTGCACAGCTTCTCATATATACTCTGGTTAGGTTCCCTAGGCAGGCAAGCTGAAGGCTATATTCAGCAATGAGTTGGTCTACAGATTAGTTTTTCTGCACATGTGCAGCAAGAGAAGCAACTCCAAGGCTGCTAAGGTTCTTTGCTTGTGGTCTTAACTCAAGCTGAACTGTGCCCCACTTTCCCTGGTCAAAAAGGGCCATAGAGTTTGCTCTGAGGGTGATCAACTCTGCCCATCCACCTCTTGGCTCAAGACTTGCTGAGTTACACAGCTTTCGGGTATTTCAACAGCTTTCAGCTCTCATATTTACCAGGGACTGGGAGCCATGCCCCAGACCAGATGGCTCTATGACTCAGGTCCCCTACCTGGGCATGGGCAGACTAGGTTCCAGACCAGCAAATTGCTCATTCAAGGACCTGAATCAGGCAGACCTGCACCCCTGGTCACGCTGTACGACTGACTGGTTCTGCAGGGGAGCAAAGCCACTGATTGGAACTACTATTTAGGCTCTGCAGGCAGGAACTCAGTCTGCCAATACCTGAGTGCAAGTTGTTGGAAGCCCCTCCCCCTTCTCTGTCACAGAGTCCCAGTTTTGACCTGAAGATTCCCCTGCAATTCCTGTGAGACCAGACCAGAAAAGAGGCCCTCACAAGTGCCTGCAACACTGGAGGGGCTGGATTCCACCCCTGGGCTCTCTTTTCCCACTGGAGATGTAGGCTCAGAAGAAATCCCTGTGCTTGGTGCTGTGCCAGCCTGGGGGAGGGGCAATACAATCAGTATGTATCTCTTTCCCTTACCCCTCTAACAAGTCTGTCTTGTTCTCTGTGGTTCAGGGAGTGCTTCAGCCTCACTCCTGTGTTCTAGAATGCTCTCAGTGGCATCTCGTTCATGATTAGCTGTTAGTCATTCTTTTGAGAGGAAGTGAAGTCAGAAATTACCTATGTCACCATCCTGGTGACATCACTCTTCTGCATGAATTCTTTTTCTTTCTAATTATTTATTTATTTATTTATTTGAGACAGAGACAGAGATAGAGGGAGAGGGAGATAGCAGAGGACCAGAGGGAGAGAGAACCTTAGGCAGACTGCACTCTGAGCATGGAGCCCAACGTGGGGGTCAATCTCATGACCCTCAGATTACAACCGAAGCAGAAACCAAGAGTCAGATCCTTAACCAACTGAGCCACTCAGGTACCCCTGGTTATGAATTCTTAATGGAAATTGGTTTTCTTCCTATTTAACACCAACTTGAAGATATACATGTTCCATTCTTTCTCCTTCTGTGCAGTAAATTTAATTATTGTTCACATTTGTTTCCTTTTTTATATGGAGGTAGCATTTTAGACTCCCCACATCTACTGTGTCCTAGATTTTATATTTTTGTATTTCCCGTATCAAGGAATCTTCAGTAACTACTGTGTTTGCATTGGTTCAACAGAGCCATTGGGAAGAAATCTATGTTTACTACTTGCATATATCTCAGAGATCTCACCTTCTCTCATCTTAGGTCTCTCTCTGCACTTCCACAACCTGAGGAATATAATCTTTTAAATGTCACATTTTTTATAAAGATTTGTTTATTTATTTATTTATTTATTTGAGAGAGAGAGAGAGAGCATGAGCAGGGAGAGGGGCAGAGGGCAGAGGGAGATGGAGAGAGACTCTCCTGCAGACTCCCCACTGTGCTAGGAACCTGACTTGGGGCTCAAATCCCATGACTGAAATCATGACCCAAGCCAAAACCCAAAGTCACTCAACCAACTGAGCCATGCAGGCACCCCTAATATGTTACAATTTTTCAGTAATAGAGTTATTTTTATGTTAATAAGATTATTCAGACTACGAGTCTGGCTTTAACATATTTATTTAGACATATTAAAGATTTTTTTCTATATGATATTCCTATTATCTACAGTTTCAATAGTGTAATATCTGTTCTGATTCTGTTCTTATTTTCACATTGTAATTTTCATCACAAAGGTTTGTTTCGTGGTATGTTTTGTAGAAATTGACTGTTAAAACAGATTCCTTATTATTTTATCTATGAAAATTCTTTCAGTTTTGCTTTTAAATTAAATTATTGTGCAAAGGAACTTCATTCATTTTTGCCAATCTGGTGAGCAGATTTGGGGTTTGTTTTTTGGCACCATGTATGTTGTGTGAATTATACTGATATATACATGTAATTGTAGGTTTGTGGTTTCGAATGCTGTTGAGAAAAATTAGGCTGGAATATCTGTTTGTACTATGTAGGATAAAATAGTTTTCCATTTCTTAACTTCTAAAGCTATTTTCTTTAAGAGAGGTATTGAATTTATGAAGAATCTCACATTGAATGGCTCACCGTTTTGGATAACCACCAGGCTTTGTCTCTGTCTTCCTCAAGTATTCACCCCATAAACTTCAAACTCTAGTACACCAGACATGTGCAAATTCTCTAAGTGGTGAAAGTGACTTCAAAGCTTATTACTATTCCTATACTCATTCTTTATAATGTCAGAATTTCAATTAATTTACTGCTAGCTTACACATAAATTTAGGAGTTAATTTTATTTTATCTAAATTTTTAATGTGTTCTCCATTTGGAGAATGTTTCTGAACACATAAATTCTGTCATAATGTGGGGAATAGAATCCGAAATCATATTTTATATTTTAAAACATGTTCATCAAAAAAATTTCCATTTGTATGTACTTTTCAATTTCTTGGCATATAATTTTCTACATTATCCTGTTACTAGTTTTGAATCTGTAGTGATCATAAAATCTTATCTCTGTGTGTTATTAATATTGTTTGTTCTTTTTCTATTTTTCCTAGTCTTATAAAAGACACTCTTACTCAATTTTATTGGCAAACACTCTTTGATTTTTTTGTTTTGTTTTATCCTTTAAAATTGTTTATTCAAATTATATCAGGGCCTACCATTTATATGCTTTGGTTAGCTCTGTTCTTTTTAACTCCTTATCTTCAAGTGTTTATCTTATTTAAGTTTACACATTTTGCTCTTAAATATAAGACCTTATGTATACATTTGACTCCTGATTTAGATGGAGATCACATGAGATTTGTACTGAAATCTCTCAGGATTTGGACTGAGTTGGAAGGAGTTCTCATGAAATTTGGGGAAAAATCTCACCAGAACTGCCTGAGTTCTCATGAGATTTGGACTGAGATCTCATACTTCCAGTGGTGGGAACCAACACTGACACTCCTTCCAGTGGCTGGCACTGCAACTGTCTACTGCCTCCAGTGGCAGTAATCAGCATTGCAAAGCATTCTGGCATCCCCCGCACTGCAGCTGACCACTGCCTCCAGTGGAAAGAAAGACATAGTTTCTTCTTCTTCTTCCTGCAGCTCACCACTGCTTCCAGTGCTAGGTAACTAGACCACCACTCCTTCCAATGCCTTGAAGTGCAGCTCAGCCTTGTCTCCAGTAGCAACAAGCTGCACAGCCGTGCCCTTCATGGTCTCACACTGCATCGCAACACTGCCTCTAGTGACTGTAAGCAGCACTGCCAAGCCTTCAGACATCCCTCACACTGCTGCTGACCACTGCCTCCAGTGATGGGAATGGATACTGCCTCTCCTAGGGTCTTGCCCTGCAGCTCACCACTGACACCCGTGGTAAAAAACAAACAAACAAAAAAAAAAACACCAAAAAAACCTGCCGGGCCTTGCAGCACTTTAAACTGCAGCTCACTACTGCTTCCAGTGATAGGAAACTGCATTGCCACTCTTTTAGGGTCTCACACTGTAGCTCAACAATGCCTCAGGGCGACACACTGCATGGCCACCCATCCAGGGTCCCACACTGCATGTCAACATTGCCTCTAGTGGCCATAAGGAGCACTGCAAAATCTTCAGGTGTCCCTCCCACTACAGCTGACCTCTGCCTCCAGTGGCAGGAACTGACACTACCACTACTTCCAGTGTCTCCCACTGGAGCTCAACACTGCCTCTAATTGCAGGAAACTGCACTGCCACTCCTTGCAGCTTAGCCACTGCCTCCAGTGGAGACAATGTGTACAGCAATGCCAGCCACAGACTCGCACTGCATCTCAACACTGCATCTTTGGCCATAAGTGACACTGCAAAGCAACAGGCAGCTGACCTCTGCCTCCAGTAGCAAGAATCGGCACAACTTCCTTTTCCAGCATCTCACTATGCAGCTCACCACTGCTTCCAGTACTAGGTAACTAGATTGCCACTCCTTGCAGCATCTCGAATTGCAGTTCACTGTTGTCTCCAGTGGCAGGAACTGACATGGAGACTTCTTCCAGGAACTCGCACTGCAGTTCACCTCTGCCTCGAGTGGTAGGAACCTGAGTGGCCACTCTTGCAGGGTCTTGCCTCCAGTAGCAACAAGCTGCTCAGTCATGCTACCTATGGTCTCCCACTCTTTCTCACCACTGCCTCTAATGGCAGTAAGGAGCACTGCAAAGCCTTCTGGTATGCTCCAAACAGCAGCTGACCACTGCCTCCAGTGGTGGGATACTTCACTGGCACTCCTCTTAGTGCCTCGAACTACAGCTCAGCATTGACTCCAGTGGAGACAAGGTGCATAGCCATGCCATCCATGGCCTTGCACTGCCACTAGTGGCTGTAAGCAGCACTGCAAACCTTCTGGCATCACTCACACTCTAGCTGACCTCTGCCTCCAGTGGTGGGACATGACTTTCCCATTTCTTCCAGGGTCTCACAATGCAGCTCACCACTGCCTGCAGTGGTTGCAAGCTGACTGGCACATCTCCCAGCTGCTCTCACAATACAGCTAAGCACTGCTTCCAGTGACAGAATTCTTCACTGCCATGCCATCAAACAACTATCATTATTCAGCTTTCCACCACTGGAGGCAGTGCTGAGCTCCAGTGCAACAGATGCTGAAAGACAGGGCACTTCAGCTTGCCACCAAGGGAGGGAGTGATAAGCTGCAGTGGGCGAGACACTGGAAGATGTGCTGCTGGAACTTCCTGACAATGGATGCAGTGGACAGGCACAGTACAAGGCATGGGAAGTCGAGGCAGTGTGGATTCCCTCCACTGGAGGCAGTGCTGAGTTGCGGTCCGAGGGATGGTGGAAGGTGTGCCAGTGTGGCTTGAAACCAGTGGAGGCGTTGTGAGCTGCATTGCCAGACACTGGAAGGCCTAGCAGTGCAAGTTCACACCACTGGAAGGAATGGTGAGCTGTGGTGGTAGAGTCACTGGAAGACATAGCAATGCTGCTTGCCACCACTGGAGGCAGTGGCAAGCTGCCATGGGAAAAGTGCTGGAAGAGGAGTCAGTGAAGCCTGTCAGCACTGAGGACAGTGGTGAAGTGCTGGGTGACACCCCAAAAGGTGAGGCACTGCAGCTCTGTCTACAGGAATGGTAAGCTGTATAGTCTCTGTTTCCCCAGGCTCAAGAGTGGAGGTAACAACCCCTGGAGCCGGGCCCCCACTCAGCATTGTGCCCTGTGTCCCCAGGTTTGGTGGTAATGGGCTGTCAGGATGGTGCAGGAGGTGTCCCCCAGTGGGGGCTCTGGAGCCAGGGGGAACCAAACTCGACACATGGTGTCTTTTGAATGGAGGAGTTGAGTGTTTGTTTGGAAGAGTCTATTTGCTTCTCCAAAAAGGACAAGGGCATTGGCCAGCTTTCAAAGGAAGTGAATGACCACTGAAGAAACAAGCATGTGTCTCTCCTTCTCCCAGGAATTGGAGGAGGTGTGCAGGCTTTAGGTGGGAGGTGCCTGCTTATTCCCCCCCGACAACCCTTCTTCACTCTGGCTCCACGAGACCTGAAGTTTGGAAATCAGCATCTGAGTCCATCATGCAGCTTGTCCCAGGACATCAGCGTTCAAAGAATATAGCAGGCCCATTGGGTGCAAGGTCACATCCATGCCAGGACGAGAGGTAAAACTTCTCTTTCACCCCAAACATCCTGGGCTTTTCTCTTCTTTCCAGTGGAGTCACAAAGTCACACTGAAGCAGCTGTCAACAATACAGAGTGGGTGCCAGAGTTCCTGAGTTTCCCTGAAGGGAGCTCATGGCAGGGGATCCCATTTACTCTGTTCATTTCTGGCTTATGAAGGTATTTGGAACAGCTCTTTATTAGGCAATCCTTGGATTAAAAAGGGAAGATGAGATGGACTCAGTGTGTGTTTTGAACATAGAATGTGTTCCTTCATCTAATAGTGTTTATTCTGTTGGGCCTAGGCTGTGGTGTAATGGCCAGCATCTAGAGTTAGGTGGCTGTTTGTGGTCAGATAGAGACATGGATGATGGCTTTGTCCAAGATGATGTATCCGAATGGATTTGTCTTTTCATCCAGAATTTCAATGAGGGCAGAGGGAAATTTCAAAATGATTCCAAGGAACCTTGGATGATTGAAAAGGGAATCTTGACTTTCTAGTTTCACTCAGTGGACCATCTAGATAGTTGGACATGCCATATTTTCTCTGCAGTTTCATTGGTGGTGAAGTCAGAAGGAGAGTCTTTGGGAATTCTCCTGGATAGAGGCATTCTGGTGGCTTCACGGGGCTTGGTGTCAGGAGCCCTGGGGTGAAATTCTGTAGCTGCTTGCCTGATCCTGGGTGAGTCATGTTATCCCACAGGTTTTCCATTTCCTCTTTAGGAAATGGGTAGCAGGGAATGTTCTGCTGAAAGTGGAACCCTCCTGTACTGTCGGTGGGCATGCAGGCTGTTGCAGCCACTCTGAAAAAGAGTGTGGTGGTTCCTCCAAAAGCTAAAAACTGAAAAACCCTAGGATCCAGCCATTGCACTCCTATGTATTTCCCCAAAATGCGCAAAAATGCACATTCGGTGGGGTACAAGCACCATGATGTTTATAGAAACATTATCAAGAATAGTGAAACTATAGAGGTAGTCCCAATGTCCATTCACTGATGAATGGAGAAAGAAGATGTGGATACACATACACACACACACACACACACACACACACACACACACACACATGTTAGGTCCATTATTAAACGAAACGAGACTGAGACAAAGTGAAAGTTATTTAAAGCTTTATTTTATGATAAGTATTAGAAGTTAGACTGATCGGTCAGGGGAACGAGACTGAGACAAGGTGAAAGTTATGGAAAGTTCTATTTTATGTTAAGCATTAGAAGTCAGACTGACCAGCCAGGGCCGTCTCCAAAGAGAGCGACCACCCCCAGCTTACAGGCTCAACAATTGACTGACTGACCGGTCAGGGCCGCCTCCGAAGAGGGCGACCCTTCCCCATCTCTCAGACTACCTTTT
The DNA here is from genome assembly GCF_002288905.1 of Enhydra lutris kenyoni. Classification (NCBI taxonomy): domain Eukaryota; kingdom Metazoa; phylum Chordata; class Mammalia; order Carnivora; family Mustelidae; genus Enhydra; species Enhydra lutris. The sequence goes on from NW_019154096.1 coordinate 1,111,527, forward strand.
ATAGAACAAAAGTCTGGCCACACATAGGTGGCCAGTGAGATTGTAGTCATGTCAGGTCACATGCAGGTGGCCAATTGAATTACAATTTACCCTATAGTAGCTGTTTGAACTAACCTATTACTCTGGTCAGAATTGGTGCTCAAGGTTGGTGCCCAAATGGCGGGGTTTACATTCTTTGGTGGTTAGGGAAAAAGTATGTGTGTTTTACTGATTGGATGTCTCCACCTGGCCTGACTCGTCCTTGTATTCTGGGCTCTGTTATCAGGAACTGGCTGACCTGGCCTTGTATTCTGGGCTCTGTTATTAGGAACTAGCTGACCATATTCTGCTGGTTTCCCATACTTGTTTTTAAGTAAGTTTCTCTGGGGGTGGGGGCGGCAGGGTCAGTTTAAGTTTTACTGCTCAAACAACAAAATGGCTTTTAGCCAAGATGGAATCACTCTGGCTAAATAGGTCCTTACAATACATATAGATACATAGATATAGAGGGATAGATAGAGATAGATAGATAGGTAGATAGAGATATAGTTAGATATAAATCTATCTGTTGATCTATCCACACAATGGAATAGAACCCAGCTTCAAAATGAATGAAATCTTACCATCTGCAAGGAAGTGGATGGATCTAGAGTGGATTTAGCTAAGCAAAATCAGTAAGAAAAGACAAATACCCTTGACTTGACTCCTATGGAATTTCAGAAAGAAAACAGATGAACATAGTGAGGGGAGAAAGATAGGCAAATGAGGAAACAGACTCAACCTTAGAGCACAAAGCAAGGGTTGTTGAGGGCAGGGTTGTGGAGGAAAGGGTTAAATGGATGATGGCTATTAGGGAGAACACATGTTGTGATGAGCTCTGGGTGTTCTATGCAGGTGGGGAATCACAAAATCCTACCCTTGAAGCAAGGAATTAACACCGCATGGAAACAAATTGGAATTGAAGTCAATGAAGAAAAGAAGACCATGTTCTGCTTCATGAAGAGTGAGGTAAAAATGGAGTGATTTTCACTGTCCTATTCTGTAGATGATTATTTTCAAACACACTGTGGTAGGATACACTAGTTTCTGGTTGCATAAGGAGTCCTCAGAAAGCTTCAAGGAAAGATTCAGATCCCAGAGCATGTCCATGTTCCATTGATATGTTCCTTCTAGTTTGCCCGGGTACAAAGGTAAGTGGGGATAAATATGGCAGAAGAGGAAAAAAGGTGTTAAGCATTCAGGAAGGAGTATTTTCCCTTTCTTATGAAAGACTTGGGCCAGTGTAATTTTGGAAGAAAGAGGGGGGATCCCATAGCTTTGTGCCAGACAGGGGAGTTCCAGGTCTGGGTAGAATTCAGGGGTCCTGGAGGAGACTGGAGTGCATTCTGCAGGAGGGTGTGGCCAGGTTGGCGCCAGTGGTGGCCGTGTGTCTCACATGTGACAGTTGTGAACAGGTCAGGGCTGTGAGGAGTTTCCTGGCTGAGGACAGGTGAGGCCCAGTTGGAGAGTAGGCAGAGCGCCTTCTGTGCCACCAGCCTCAGCCAACACACACAATCTCCTAGTCTGTCCCTGTCATTCCAGTTCAGACTTCTCCATGTTGCCAGGCTGAAACATTGGTTTAGGCTTCGTTCTTTGAGTGAGTGTGAAGTTTCAAAAGTTCGATGGTTGGAATGATGGGTCTTCAGAACATATGTTCCTTTTTATTTCTTGTTCTTCTTTCAATCACTGAAGTGAATCAGACCTGTTAGTGGAAGGACAGTCTGTGTGTTTTTCTTTCCTGATTTCATTAAACAATAGTAAAACAGCCTTCTGAAATAGTCAAAGAATCCTTTGTGAGCGTTTATGTTTTTCTCTCCTGTGAATCACATTCTGATACTAGAAATTATGTTTGAGGGGCACCTGGGTGGCTCAGTCATTCAGCATCTACCTTCACCTCAGGTCATGGTCCCAGGGTCCTAGGATCAAGCCATGCATTGGGCTCCCTGCTCAGCAGGAAGCCTACTTCTCCCTCTCTCACTTCCTCTGCTTGTGTTCCCTCCTTTGATGTGTCTTTCTCTGTCAAATAAATTAATAAAATCTTTTTTTTAAAAGAATTGTTTTTTAAAGTAAAGCACAGCCTCAGAGCTGTAATGGGGTGCAGTGCCCTTTATGAGGGGGTGAAATGGAGGAGGAGTGTAAGTTGTTAGGAGCCTGGGGAGTGGCTCATTGTGCTCCCAATGGAACGAAAGCCTGTTAGCCTTCCCTGGCAGGGGGCTGGGATGCTGTGTGTGTGTGTGTGTGTGTGTGTGTGTGTGTGTGTGTGTGTGGCTTCTTACTTGGTGGCACATCCTGGGCTCTGAAACCTGACCCTGTGAGTCCTTTTTGACTTTAACTGGGAAATTTATGAAGAAACAGAACGAATCCTAGAGGGCACCTGCATCCTTTGCACTCAGACAACTCCATGGAGCAAAGGAATCCATCACCGATGAGGCATGTCAGGATCCCTGAGGGTGTGGGCCTTGCTTCCTGGCAAGAAGTTGCGTCTTCATCCTTATCTGAACCAGAGCCATGTTGTCTGGTTAAGGAGATCCAGACCTTTATGTGACCATGCCATTATTATTCTTGTTATTTTAAGAAAGTAATATAGACATTGACTTTGAAATCCAAATATCAAAAGGAAAAACACAAGATCAAATATATATATGAGGACTGAACTTGTGGTGCCTCTCATTAGTATGGGCAATGTAGGACTGCCTGTATGAGAAAGAACAAGGAATTCTATTTGGATAGAAGTGTGCTGTGCACACAGAGTGCTTTATTCTATCCTTTACTTCTCTGAAGGGAAAATAGAGTGGTGACTGGAGCTTGGTTTCTGATTTGAAAGAATGGAAGACAAGAGATTTGAAAGAGCAGTGTTCATGCTGACATGGTTTTCCATGCCCAGTGAGTGAGGGTTTGAAGCCTGGACTTGGAAGCACTGGTGTTCAGGGAGGATGTTGTCTGAGTTTCCCACACACAGAGTCACCCGGCTGGTCTGCCTCATTGGACCAGTTTCCACCTTTTGAAGGGCAGCTTTAAGGTGGCTTGAAACCCTAGGGGATGAGAGGAATGATCTGGAAGGGACACCTGTGTAGGCCAGTGTAGACAAACTGAGGGAATTTCAGAGCTAATGATGAACATGTTTCTGAGACTGGAGTTGGCTTCTCTGTGAGTAGCATCGAGCTGTGGTGGAAAGCAGTCTCTGGGTCTTAGGAGTCACTGTGTCAGCAGGTATGAGCCTGGCAGTGGAGTCAGATCATAGCTGGGAGACTGTGAGGCTGTGGCAGTGGGCCATCATTCTTGATGCACAAGCCAGCTTGCTCCAGGGACAGGGCTTTGCTCCCCAGCCAGCCCTCCTGCTGCAGATGTGATAGGAAATTTGTTTCCTGTTGGATTCTCAAACCCTCATCTCAGCAGGGGGCTTGGTGGGAAGCAGCCCACAGGCAGCCTTCTGGATTCTTGTCCAGTGTGCCCCTTGCTTCCTCAGATAAGGCACCACAGGTGTCCTCTGCCTGGTGTCTGTGAATTCAGCCAGCAGAAGCACTTCTTCCAGATCCACACCCCTGAGAAATCCTCCACTTTCCTGTGTTGTGTGGAAGAGACCACTTTTCATTTGGAACTGAAATCTCAGCTCCTGATATTAGGTTTCAAGGCCACATGACACCGGTCTCACTGAAGCTCTCATTCCACATGGGACCTCATGTGCCAGACTGAGACTGAACCAAGGAGGCCTATTGCTGCTGCTGCTGCTGCTGCTGCTGCTGCTGCTGCTGCTGCTGCTTCATGTTCCTTCCTGAAAACGGTGCAGCAATGCCTGGTTTGTGATGACATCCCAGGAAAGAGGGACAGGTGCACCATTCTGCCCCAACACAGAAGGAAGCCAGATGTCAATCACAGGTGGCTGGTGCAGGATGTCTGTTTCCCAGGACCTTCGTCAGAAGGAGATTTGGACCCTGGGATGCTCTCTGCTCAGCTTTCTGAGATGAGTACATCAGGAAAGGAGAGGAAGTGTGTGTGCTCACCTGGAATCGAGGAAGGTGTCTGGTTTCAGGTTTCATGTACAAATGGATTCCTCTTATGGCTCATTTTCATAATGGTCTTCAGGGTGCTGTAAGGGGACCCGTTGTCCTGGGCATCCTGGCTGTGCAAGTGCTCTGGTCAACTTTCCCACCAGGGCTCTGGACTAGGAAATCGGAGGGAGTCTATGGTGAAACAATCTGAGTAGGCCTCCATTTCGCCCTTGCTGAGATGGGCTGGTGACTGTGATAACTGCTCTGGAAATATAAAGCAGGAGACAGGGCTGGGGTGCTGAAGGGGAGGTGACAGTGGTGCTTGCTATTCATATAGGGCCCAGGTGGGACTTCGCTAGGATGGTGATGTTTGAGTCAAGTTAAAAAGAAGGTGTGTGATCTTATATCAAAAACCTTCTAAAAGGAAGGGAAAGCAAATGCAAAGCCCTTGGGACAGGAACATACCAGGTATGTCCAGGAGCAGCAACAAGGCCCAGTGGCCACAGGAGATGGCTTAAGACATGACCTCATGGAGGACAGTAGGGTGGCAGAAAGCCATTGCAGGGCCAGACCCTATGAGACCCTGTTTCACTGGGCCATCCTGGCAACAGTGTTGAGAACAGATGACAGAGCATTGAGGATGGGCAAGGGAGGTCAATGATGAAGCTTTTCCAAAAATTCAGGAAAAAGATGGGCTCCAGTGTGGACCAGACGGGTGGCCTTGGAAGGAGGGGTTAGTGCTATTCTGGGTACCTATTGAGGATGGAGTTCACAGGGTTTGCCAATAGGTTTGATACTGGGAATCCAAGAAAGGAGGAATTGAGGTAACTCCCAGCTCCTGTGGGTTGTCCTGAGCAAGATGAAGGAGATTTCTGGGGGTAGGAGGTAGTCTGTGTTCCACCTGCTGAGGAAGATGCCTTTCACAGTGGACCTGCTTATGTGTGTGTCCAGGAGAACTCTGAACATCTACCCCCTCAGCAACTTTCAAGTACAAGTCTCCCCCACTTTTCTCAAAGTTCATGGTAAGACACTTGGCTTTTTGAAAAGATCTAAGTTATTACCCAGCTCCAGTAGCAGGAAGAAACCTGAAGAGAATTTCCCTCTTATGAAAAAAGTCAAGAAGTGGCATTGCATTCAGCTTCTGTTTTGTGGGGAACCACTACAGAGGTGGCGTGAACCCCAACCAGCTCCTTCCTGGGCACTGCTCTCTGCGTCCAGCCACCGGCACTTTGAATTTTGTCTATGAGTATCTGCTGTGCTTTCTCTCCATTTATTTTGGGCATCCATTAGGATGCTGTGTCCTGAGGTCTAAGAAGAGCCAAAGAGAAGGAACTTTTGGTGTCTGGGCATACTCACTCATTTTTCTGTAGAAATGAATGGTCATTCTTTTTTCCATTTACACCATTTCTTCTGTGAAAGGTTTCCTAGGAACACTGTACTTTCAAGTAGTAGTCTCCATTCTGCACAGAACATTCCATGACTTGAGGATTTTATCACTCAAACATGACACCTTTGACTACCTTCACCCATTTCCCCCCACCAATCCCGAAGCTGGCAACCACCAATCTGTTCTCATTATCTATGTGTTCAGTATATTTTTCCATGTGGAATGTCCATGACAGGCTCTGGTGTTTGTCTTTCCATGTCTGGGTTACTTAGCATAAGGCTCCCAAGGTCAATGTTTCCATGTCTAGTTATTGTGAATAATCTGCTGTGAATATGGTAGCGCCTCTCTCTTTTGGAGTGAGTGTTTTTGTGTTCTCCAAAGAAATACTCAGTAGAGTGGCTACTCTGTCATGCTGTAGCTGTATTTTTTTTTCAGACCCTCCATAGTGTTTGTCACAGTGGCTGCACCCATTTCTATTCCCACCAACAGTGTACAAGGTCCCCTTGTCTACACACCCTTAATGCACCAGGTGTCTCTCTCTCATATGATGGCCGTTCCAACCATGTGAGGTGATAGTTGATGACAGTTTTGACTTCTATTTCCCTGAAAACAGTTAGTGATGTTGAACTTTTTCTGTGTCTGTTGGCCACCTGTATACCATCTTTGGAAATATCTATTCACATATCCTCCTCAGTTTTTATTCAATTTTTGTTTGATTTGAAGGAATTTTTTGTGTATTTTGGATATTAGCCTCTTCACACATATGATGTGTAGGTATATTTTCTCATTGTGGAGGTTGCCTTTTAAGGGTTTGATGGTTTCTTTTGTCATGCAGAAATTTCAGTTTGATGTCCATTCACTTGTTTATTTTTGCTTTTGTTGCCTTTGCTTTTGGTGTCTGATGTAAAAGACTCTTTACCAAACCAATATAGAGAAACTTAGTACCTGTGTTTTCTTAGAATTTTATGGATTCCGTTCTTATAGTCAAGTCATTCATCCATTCATAATTTGCATGTGTGGTGTAAGAAAGTGATCCAATCATCTTCTTCTGCAATTAGCGTCCAGTTCTCCTAGTAATGTTCACTGAAGAGACAGTCCTCTCCCAACTGTATATTTTCTGCTGCTGTTTCATAGGTTAAGACCATACATGTGTGGGTTAGCTTCTGAAGTTCCTCCTTTTCTTTTCTTTTCTTTTCTTTTCTTTTCTTTTCTTTTCTTTTCTTTTCTTCCTTTCCTTTTCTTTCCTTCCCTTTCCTTGCTTTGCTTTGCTTTCCGTCCCTACTTCCCTTCTTGCCTTCTTGCCTTCTCTCTGGTCTTACAGTTAATATTTTGGGAAAACATTTTTCCTGTCAGAATATATGCAGTGTGGTCTTCATTAATGATGTCTTCATACTCTTTGTTAGGACTTTTCTCTGACATCTGTGTTTTTGTAAATGAGTCCCTGAATCTATACCTTTCAACAAGTTGAACATTTGGGCAGAACTACTTAAGTAGTATTGTATTCTTCCATCAGACACCAGTATGTGGCTGACTGTCTTCTTTTGTGATGTTCTCAGTTGTGATGATGGATATCTATATTTCCTTTTCTGTAGTATGTTAATTAAAGTGAATTTAACTTTTCCTCAAAGGGTGGGTTCTGAATCATCTTTATTTTATAATATATATTTATATAAAATAGCATGTTTAAATAAATGCATTTATTGGAAGCAACTGTTGGAATAGGACATCAATATTATTAATTCCCACTCAGAGTTAATAATTCTATCAGAGCTAAGTTTAAATAAACCTTAAATATATGAATGAATAAACTTTGCAAAAAGTACTATGATTATGTTTCTGAGCTTTCTGTTGTGTTCCATTGACCTGTGTGTGTGTTTTTATGCCAGTACCATACTGTTTTGATGACAACAACTTTGTAATCTAGCTTGAAATTGGAGTGTGGTGACTTCAGGTTGCTTAGTTGCTTGTTTGTTTGCTTGCTTGCTTGCTTTCTCATCAGTGACATTATTTTTTTTTATTTATCTTTACTTAGTATACATTTATATACTAAATGTTTTTCTTTGACTTCTTTTTTATTATGATCGTATAGTGTGTTATTTGTTTCAAGCGTACAGGTTTGAGATCTTTCCATTTTACACAACACACAGTGCTCACCACAGCACATACCCTCCCCAATGCCCATCACTCAGCCACCCCATTCATCCACCACCACCCCCCGCCCACCCTTCAGAAATCCTGTTTGTTTCCTGAGTTTGTGTCTCTTATGCTTTGTCCCCCTCTCTGGTTTCGTCTTGCTTCCTTTTTCCCTCTCTTTCCCCATGATCCTTTGTTTTATTTCTTAAATTCTGCCTATCATACATGAAATAAGTCAATCAGAGAAGGATAATGATGACTATCCTTCTCTGACTTATTTTGCTTAGCATAATAACCTCTCATTATATCCATGACATTGCAAATGTTAAGATTTCATTTTTTGATGCCTGTCTCATATTCAATTCATTGTCCTATCCATTCATCTGTTGATGGACATCTGGGCTCTTTGCATACTTTGGCTCTTGTGGTCATTGCTGCTATAGAAATTGGGGTGCAGGTGCCCCTTCAGATCACTACATTTATATCTTTGGGGTAAATACCCAGTAGTGCAGTTGCAAGGTTGTAGGGTAGCTCCATTTTCAACTTCTTGAGGAACGTCCACACTGTTTTCCAGGATGGCTTCACCAACTTGCATTCCCACCAACAGTATAAAAGTGTTCCCCTTTTTCCACATCCTCACCAACACCTGTCATTTCCTGACTTGTTCATTTTAGCCATTCTGACTGGTGTAAGGTGGTATCTCGTGGTTTTGATTTGTATTTGCCTAATGTCAAGGGAAGTTGAACAGTTTTTATACATCTGCTGGCCATTTTGATGTCTTCTTTGGAGAAATGTCTGTTTATGTATTTGGAATATGACTTGATTGGATTATTTGTTCAGTGGGTGTTGAGTTTGGTAAGTCCTTCTTAGATTTTGAATACTAGCCCTTTATCTGATATGTATTTCCAAATATCTTCTCTCATTATGGGTTGGTTTTTTTTTTTATTTGTTGAATGTTTCTTTTGCTGTGCAAAAGCTTTCTATATTGCACAGCTCCAAATTTCATGGTTTCCATTGGAGGGCAGACAGTGTTTTGAGTTGTAGCTCTGGGCTTGCCAATCTGGTGGGATTTGGAGTCAGTCCTCTGGGGACGAAAGCCTGAAACCCAACATAAAGTTAGGGTCAGAGGATATGGGCATGGCAGGCCCAATCTGTCAGTGTTGAGGCGAGCTTCCTAAGGAACTGAGTAGAGGGAAGGTGTGGCCACACATGCACCTGGCTTTTAGAGCACTTTCCTGCAGGAATCAGACCGCAACCATTTGGGACCTCAGGCCAGACCCAGGCAGTTCTCTGGAAGGCCCGTACAGCCAGAAGGAAGTTAGCAAAGGGTATCTGGCCAATTCTCACAAGCTTTCTGCCCAAATCAATATCATTTTGAGCAGAAAGCTCACAAGAATTGGCCAGCGTAGGACAGCCCTTTGGACAGCACTGCCCCCTGTGGCCAAAAACGCTTTCTCCCTCGGTGCATGTCGCAGCCATCCAGAAAATGTGCGGGCACAACGCGGCCCACCTGGGGACCCGCGACGCAAGAGAGATTTCCCAGAGCAGAGTTGAGGGAAGGGTTGTGTCAGGGCATCAGCCTCTGACTTTTCGGCCTGCTGTGGTGCTGAAGATTGGGGATGGCCTCAGTAGTTGCATGAAGGTTCCTTTCGCTCTGAGGGTTTTCAGTGGCTCTGAAAGACACTGTCTCTGCCTGGGTGGCAGGCAGAATCTAGGTGTGTGACTCAGAATTCCCAAATTGGAGGGCTCAAGGGACAGGACCCTAGAAAAGGAAGTCTGAAAAAGCAGATGAGAGTTAGGGCCCGGGCCTAGGGGCATGGCAGGCCCCATCTGCCAGTGCAAGGGAGGGTAACCCCGGAAGGTGAGTAGCAGGAGGCATTGGCCTCGCCTGCGCCTGACTCAAGCAGAGCTTTCTGGCAGGGTTCAAGCCGCGATAACTCGGGATCCCAGGCCAGGCCCAGGGGGCAGCCCTGCAGACATGCGGCACCTGAAGTGAGTTCGCCGGGGGTTTTCCGGCCAGTTCTCACGAGTATTCTACCCAAATCGGGATCGCTTTGGGCAAACCACTCATGAGAATTGGCCGGCATTGGGCGGCCCTTTGGACCACCCTAGAGTGTTTTCTCGTTCAGAGCATGTTGCGGCCACCCAGAAAACGCTCAAAGACGACGCGGCCCACCCGGGGGGCCCCGGCGCAGGGGAGCTTTCCCAGAACAGAGTTGAGGGAGGGGTTGGGGCTGGGCATCAGCCTCTGACTGTTCTGCCCGCTGAGGCGCAGAAAGTTTGAGGCTGGCCTCAGTGGGGGCATGAAGGTTTCTCTCGTTCTGAGGCTTTTCCACAGCTCTGAAAGGCACAGTTTCCACCTGAGTGACAGGTGATCTCGTGGTGTGGGACTCAGGGCTCCCCAGTTGCAGAGCTCAAGGGATAGGACCCTGGAAAAGGAAGAGTGAGATACCAGGTGAGGGTTAGGGCACGGTACTAGGGGCAAAGCAGGCCCCATCTGCCAGTGCAAGGGAGGGTTCCCCCATAGGGTGAGTAGCAGGAGGTGTTGGCCTCGCCTACACCTTCCTCACAGATGGCTTTCTGTCAGGGTTCGAACCATGACAACTTGCGATCCAGGGCCAGGCCCAGGGTGCGGCTCTGCAGACATGCCACGCATGAAGCAAGTTTGCTGGGCGATTTCTGGCCAGTTCTCATGAGCTTTCTGCCCATATTAAAGTGAATTTTCACAGAAAGCTCTTTTGAATTGGCCCGTATTGAGAGGTGATTTGGGCCTCACTGTCAGCTGTGTTCTAGACCCCTTTTTTACTCGATGTGTGTCGACACCCTCTGGGAAATGGGCTGTGACCACATGGCTCCCCAGAGGACCCCTGCACAGGGGAGGTTTCTGAGGGGAGAGTTGACATACGGGTGGTGGCCACACATCAGTCTCTTAGTTCTAGGCCCAGTGTGTCGCTGATGGTATGGGATAAGGTTAGGGCCTAGGGGCATGGCACAACAAATCCGCTGGTGCTGAGGCAGGTTTCTTTATGGGTTGAGTCAAGAATGGGGGTCAAGTGGCAAGGTCTGGGTTTTGTTGTCGTTTGGGCCATCTGCAGTGAGGGTGGCCTCAGGAATGCATGCGGGTCTCTCGCAGTCTGAGGGTTGTGGGCAGCTCCGGACCAGAGGGCTTCTTCCTGGATGGCAGGCGGAGTCCTTAGGTGTGGCCAAGGGGTTCCCAATCTGGAGGGCTTGTTGGCCATATCTTTGGGCGCAGAAGCCTGAAAACACAAACTAGGGTTTGGGTTAGGGCTTAGGGGTATCCAGGCCCTGAGGCAAGAACCCTGGGGGCTGAGTCAAGCACAGAGGTCAGGAAGCACGTCAGGCTGTGAGTTTGTGACTGGGGGGTCCGTTGAGGTTGGGGGTGTCCTCAGGGAGGCATGAAGGTTGTACCATTCCTAGGTTTCCACATAGCTTCGAATGGCACGGCTTCCTCCTGGTGGCAGGCGGACTCATGGGGTGTGGCCTAGAGGTCCCAATCTGGAGGGACAGTGCCAGTGTGGCTTTAGACCTGTGGAGGGTATGGGAGCTGCATTAGGAGTCTGTGGAAGGCTCGGCAGTGCCAATTCACACCACTGGGGGGCTTGGTGAGCTGTGGTGCGAGAGAGCATGGTAGGGGTGGCAATGCTACTTGCCACCACAGGAGGGAGTGGCGACCTGCCATGGGAAACACACCAGAAGAGGATTCTGTGCAGCCTGCTGGCTCTGAGGGCAGTGGGGAGGTGCTGGGTGAGAGACCCTGAAACGTGAGGCACTGCAGCTTGTTTTGACAGGATAGAGTGTTGAGCTGAAGACTCTCTGTTTCCCTAGGCTCAAGAGTGGTGGTAACAACAGCTGGAACCAGGCCGCCACTCAGTCAGTGCTGTGCCCCGTTGCCCCAGGTTGGATGGGACTGTGCTCTCAGGATCGTTCAGGAGGGTCCTCCTGATGGGGCTCTGCAGCCGGGGGAACCAAACTCAACCCATGGTGCCTTTGGAACTGAGGAGTTGAGTGTTTGTTTGGAAGAGTCTATTTGCTTCTCCAAAAAGGACAAGGGCATTGGCTGGCTTTCGAAGGAAGTGAATGACCATTGAAGAAACAAGCATGTGTCTCTCCTTTGCCCAGGAAATGGAGCAGGTGTGTAGGCTTTAGGTGGGAGGTGCCTACTTATCTGCACCTGACAGTCCTTCTTCGCTCTGGCTCCATGAGACCTGAAGTTTGGAAATCAGCATCTGAGTCCATCATGTGGCTTGTCCCAGGACCTCAGCATTCAGAGAAAACAGCAGACCAGTTGGGTGCAAGGTCACATCCATGCCAGGACGAGAGATAAAACCTCTTTCACCACAAACATCCTGGGTTTTCTCACATCTCCAGTGGAGCCAAAAAGTCACACACAGCTGTCAGCAATGGAGAGTGGGTGCTAGGGTTCTGAGTTTTCCTGCAGGGAGCACCTGGCAGGGGATCTCATTTTCTCTGCTTCTTTCTGGCTCACAGAGGTATTTGGAACATCTCTTTCCTAAGCAATCCCTTGGATTCAAAAAGGAAGATGAGATGGACTCGGTGTGTGTTTAGGACCTAGAATGCCTTCCTTCATTGAACAATGTTGATTCCATGGGTCCTAGGGTGTGGTGGGATGGCCTGCATCTAGAGTCAGGTGGCGGTTTGTGGTCAGATAGAGGCTGGGAGGATGGCTTCTCCTTCGTCCAAGGGGGTGGATCCTAATGGATTTGTCTTTTTTATCCAAAGAGTTCCGATGAGGGCAGAGGGAACATTCAAAAGGATTCCAAGGAGCCTTGGACGATTGAAATGGGAATCTTGACTTTCTAGTCTCACTCAGTGGACCCTCTAGAGAGTTGGCCATGGCATCCTTTCTCTGCATTTCCATGGGTGGTGAAGTCAGAAGGAGAGTCTTTAGGTATTCCACTGGATAGAGGCATTCTGATGGCCTCCAAAGGGCATGGCGTCAGGAACCCTGGGGTGAATTTCTGGGGCTGCTTGCCGGATGCTGTCTGAGTCATGTTATCCCCCAGGTTTTCTGTTTCCTCCTTAGGAAATTGTTGGCAGGGAATGTTCTGCATCCAGAGGAACCCTCGTGCACTGTCGGTGGGCATGCAGGTTGTTGCAGCCACTCTGGAAAAGAGCACGGTGGTTCCTCTGAATGCTAAAAACTGAACAACCCTAGGATACAGCAGGTGCCCTCCTAAGAATTTCCCTCAAGGGCACAAAAATGCACATTCAATGGAGTACAAGCACCGTGATATGGACACCAGCATTATCAACGATAGCAAAACGATGGAGGGGGTCCCAATATCCATCCACTGATGAGGGATATATATGTGTGTGTGTGTGTGTGTGTGTGTGTGTGTGTATACACACACATATATGAATGTAGATATCTAATCTCCCACATATTCTCAATGGAATAGGAGCCAGGTTCAAAAAGAATGAAATCTTACCATTTGCAAGGATGTGGATGGATCTAGAGTGGATTTGGCTAAGCCATATCAGTAAGAAATGCCCAATAGCCTATAATTTGACTTCTATGGAATTTCAGAAAGAAAACATGAACATAGTGAGGGGAGAAAGATAGGTCAATGAGGAAAGAGACTCCAACATAGAGCACCAACCGAGGGCAGCTAGAGAGCAGGGGTGTGGAGGGGAAGGATTCAATGCGTAATGGCTCTTAGGAAGGGCACTCGTTGTGATGAGTTCTGGGTGTTTTGTGCAGGCAAGGAATCATGAAATCCTACCCCTGAAGCAAAGGAACGAACACTGCATGGAAATGAATTGGAATTGAAGTGAAGGAAGGAAAGAAGAAGTCCATGTTCTACTTCATGAAGAGGGAGGTAAAAATGGAGTGATTTTCGCTCTCTTGTTCTCTTGATGATCATTTGCAAACACACTGTGTTACGATACACTTGATTCTGTTTGCATAAGGAGCCCTCAGAGAGCTGCCAGGAAGATTCAGATGTCAGAGCATGTCCATGTTCCATGGATATGTTCCTTCCAGTTTGCCCAGGTACAAAGGTAAGTGGAGAGAAATAAGGCAGAAGAGGAAAGGAGGTGTTAAGCAGTCAGGAGGTAGCCTTCCCCATTTGTCAAGGAAGCCTTGGGCCGATGTCAATCAAGAAGAAGGAGAGGGGATCCCAGAACTTTTTGGCAGCCAGGGGAGTTCCAGGTCTGCCTAGAGCTGACAGGGGTCCCTGAAGAGAGCTGAGGTAGGGGTGTGGCATGCCTGAACTGCTGATCTGGAGGTTGGATCCCCGAGAAGCCGAGTTGAGGATGGTGGTTTGGTGGCGCATCATGCTCCGGGAAGCGGCAGAACGTGGGGGAGTACTCATGGGAACACGCAATTTTTCACTGGTTCTGATGGCCCCGTGCATCTCCAAACAGACTGGTTACCTGCTAGGTGGCAGGCGGACTCCTACGGTGTGACTTCAGGGTTCCCAAGCCAGAGAGTTTGCGGGACAGGCCCCTGTAGAAGGAAGCCTGAAAATGCAACTAAGGGTTAGGGTTATAGACTTGGGGAATGGCTGCTCCGATATGCCAGTGCCGAGAGGGCTCCCCTCGGGATTGATGTCAGGAAATGGGTCCTGCAGTGCGGCAGAATCTGGGTTTCTGGGCAGGGAGACCAACAAGGGTGGGGGTGGTTTACAAGAAAGACCAGGTTAGTTCTGCTTGAAAATCGGGATCAACATGGTGAGGACACTCGTGAGAACTGGCCAGAGTTGGGCGGCCCTGAGGAAGGCCCTGTCCCCTGTGGCCGAGGTCGCTTACAAAATCCGGGCATGTGGCGTCCACAGGGAAAACGCGCCGGGACAAAGGCACAGGGGCGCATTCCAGGAGCACAGTTGAAGGAGGGGTTGAGGCCAGGCGTCCAACTCGGACTGTCCCGGCAGTTGGGGCACCCGAGGATAGGTTTGCCTCAGTGAGGTCACGAAAGGTCCTCTCGCTCCGAGGATTTTACACAGTTCCAAAAGGAACCATTTTCGCCAGGTTGGAAGCGGAAATAGAGAAGCGGGACTCAGGGTTCCCCAGTTGGAGGCCCCGAGGGACAGGACCCTGGAAACAGAAGGCTGAGGAAGCAGGCGAGGGTTCCAGCTCGGGCCTCGGGGCCAGCCCAGCCCCATCAGACAGTGCCAGGGAGGAGAGCGCCGGAGGCTGAGGACCAGGAGGCGAAGGCCTTGCTGGCGCATGACTCCCAGAGGGCTTTCTGGTGGGGTTCAGACGAGACCCCTCACAATGCAGGGCCATGCCCAGGGGGCGGCCCTGCAGACATGCGGTGATGGAAGCGAGTTCGCCGGGCGTTCTCCGGCCAATCTCACGAGCATTCTGCCCAATCCGGGATCGGTTTGGCAAAACACTCGTGAGAATTGCCCGACATTGGGCAGCCCTGCGGACTGCCCTGTTATCCCTGGCCGAGGGCCCTTCCTTGCTCGGGGAATATCGCTGCAACCCCGAAAACGCGCCGAGACGATGCAGCCCACCGGGGGGACACGGCGCACAGGAGCATTCCCGGAGCAGAGTTGAGGGACAGGTTGCAGCCGAGTGTCCGCTGCTGACTTTTCGGGTGGCTAGGGTGACCAAGAATGGGGCTGACCTCAGTGGGGGCACGAAGGTTTCTCTCGCTCTGAGGCTTGTCCAAAGCACCGAAAGGCACTGGTTGCGCCGGGGTGGCAGGGAGCATTGTGGCGCCGGCCTCAGGGTTCCCCAGTTGGAGGCCCCGAGGGTCAGGACCCTGGAAACCAAAAGCTGAGGAAGCAGGCGAGGCTTTGATTCCAGGCCCCGGGGCAGGCCAGGGCCCAGCGGATTGCGCCAGGGAGTGGAACCCGGGGGCTGAGGGCCAGGAGGCATCGGCCTTGCCAGCGCCAGACTCCCAGAGGGCTTTGTGGCGGGGTTCAGACGCAACCCCTCGCAATGCCGGGCCAGGGCCAGTGGGCGGCCCTGCAGACATGCGGCGCCTGAATCGAGTTCGCCGGTTGTTTTCCGGCCAATTCTCACGAGCGTTCTGCCCAAACTGGCATCGTTTTAGGCAGAATGCTCGTGAGAATTGGCTGGCATTGGGCAGCCCTGCGGACTGCACGGCTCCCCGTGGCCGAGGGCCCTTTCACGCTCAGGGCCTAAGGCGCCCACCTGGAAAACACGCAGAGTTGTCGAGGCCCACTCGGGGGCCTGGCGCAGGGGAGCGTCCCCAAGCAGAGTTGAGGGTTGCGGCCGGCATCCACCTCCGACTTTTTGGTGGGCTCAGGCAGCCAAGGATGGGGCTGACCTCAGTGCGGGCATGAAGGTTTCTCTCGCTCCGAGGCCTGTCTGAAGCACCGAAGGGCACCGTTTGCGCCGGGGTGGGAGGGGAAGGTGTGGCGCGGGACTTGGGATTCCCCAGTTGGAGGCCCTGAGGGACAGGACCCTGGAAACGGAAGGCTGGGGAAGCAGGCAAGGGTTCGTGCTGGCCTCGGAGCAGGCCTGGCACCATTGGACAGCACCAGGGAGGGGATCCCCAGAGGCTGAGGAGCGAGAGGTCTCAGCTTCGCTGGAGCCTGCCTCCCGGAGGGCTTTCTGGCGGGGTTCAGATGAGACCGCTTGCTATGCCGGGTTAGGCGCAGGGGGCGGGCTTGCGGACATGCAGCGCCCGATGCGAGGTCGCCGGGCATTTTCTGGCCAACTCTCACGAGCATTTTGCCCAAACCGATCCCGATTTGGGCAGAACGCTCGTGAGAATTGGCCGTCATTGGGCAGTCCTGCAGACCGCCATGCTCCCCATGGCCGAGGGGCTTTCTCACTTGGGCATGTTGCGGCCACCCAGAAAACGCGCCTGACGACGTGACCCACCCGGGGAAACCCAGTGCAGGGGAGTGTTCCTGCAGCAGAGTTGAGGAACGGGTTGGGGCCGGGCGACGGCATCTGACTTTTCGGGCGGCTGGGGCTCCCAAGGATGGTGCTGACCTCAGTGGGGGTACGACGGTTTCTCTCGCTCAGAGAATTATCCGAGGCACTGAAAGACACCATTTAAGCCGGGGTGGGAGGGGGAAGTGTGGCGCGGGACTCAGGGTTCCCTAGTTGGAGGCCCCGAGGGACAGGACCCTGGAAACGGAAGGCAGGGGAAGCAGGCGAGGGTTCATATCAATCTCGTGTCAGGCCCTGCCCCATCGGACAGCGCCAGAGAGGGGATCACTGGAGGCTGAGGAGCAGGAGGTATCGGTTTGGGCAGAACGCTCGTGAGAATTGGCCCGCATTGGATAGCCCTGTGGACTGCCCTGCTCCCCGTGGCTGAGGGCCCTTTCTCACTCTGGGCATGTCACGGCCACCGGGAAACATGCCGAGACCGTGCCCACCCGGGGGCCCCGGCACAGGGGAGCATTCCCGGAGCAGAGTTGAGCGACGGGTTGCAGCCGAGGGTCCGCCTCCGACTTTTCGGGTGGCTGGGACGCCCAAGGATGGGGCTGACCTCAGTGGGGGCTCGAATGGTTCTCTCACTCCGAGGTTTGTCCCAAGCGCAGAAAGGCAAGGTTAGCACCAGGGTGGGAGGGGTAGGCATGGCACAGGACTCAGGGTTCCCCAGTTGGAAGCCCCGAGGGACAACACCCTGGAAACTGAAGGTTGGGGAAGCAGGCGAGCATTCGTGCCCGGGACTGGGGCAGGCCCAGTCCCATCAGAGAGTGCCAGGGTGGGGACCCCTGGAGGGTGAGGAGCAGGAGGTGTCAGTCTCGCTGGAGCCTGCCTCCCGGAGGGCTTTCTGGCGGGGTTCAGACACGACCGCTCGCAATGCCGGTGCAGGCCCAATGGGCAGACCTGCAGACGTGTGGTGCCAGAAGCGAGTTCGCTGGGCATTTTCTGGCCAATTCTCACGTGCATTCTGCCCAAACCGATCCCGGTTTGGGCAGAACGCACGTGAGAATTGGCCGGCATTGGACAGCCATGCGAACCGCCCTGCTCCCCATGACCAAGGGCCCTTTCTCGCTCGGGGCATGTCTTGATCCTGTTTGGGAAGAACGCTGGTGAGAAATGGCCGGAAAACGCCCGGTGAACTTGCCTCGGGTGCCGCACATCTGCAGGGCTGACACCTGGGTCTGGCCCGTTATCTCGAGCGGTCGCGTCTGAAACCCGCCGAAAGCCCTCCAGGAGGCAGGCTCCAGCGAGGCCGACGCCTCCTACTCCTCAGGTTCCGCGGATCCCCACCCTGACACTGGCCGATGGGGCCCGGTCTGCCCTGAGGCCTGGACATAAACCCTCGCCTGCTTCCCCAGTCTTCCGTTTCCAGGGTCCTGTCCCTCGGGGCCTCCACCTGGGGATCCTTGGGGCTGGCGCCATGCCTCAACTTCCCACTGCGGCGCAGACGGTGCCTTTCGGCACTTCGGACAAACCTCGGAGCAAGAGAAACCTTCGTGTCCCCACTGAGGTCCTCCCCATCCTTTCGCGCCCCAGGCGCCCAAAAAGTCAGAGGCAGACGACTGGCCACACCCCGTCCCTGAACTCTGCTCCGGGAACGCTCCACTGCGCTGGGTCCCCCGGGTTGGCTGCGTCATCTCGGCGTGTTTTCTGGGTGGCCGCGACATGCCCCGAGCGAGAAAGGGCCCTTGGCCACGGGGAGCAGGGCGGTCTGCAGGGCAGCCGACCACCGGCCAATTCTCACGGATCAAACCAATCCTGGTTTGGGCAAAACACTCGTGAGAATTGGCCGGGAAACGCACCATGAACTCGCATCGGGCGCCGCACATCCTGGCCCAGCATCGAGAGCGGTCGTGTCTGAACCCCACCAGAAAGCCCTCCGGGAGGCAGGATCCAGCAAGGCCGACGCCTCCTGCTCCTCAGGATCTGGGGGTCCCCACGCTGGTGCTGTCTGATGAGGCCGGGCCTGCCCCGAGCCCGGCATGAACCCTCACCTGCTTCCACAGCCTTCCGTTTCCAGGGTCCTCTCACTCGGGGCCTCCATCTTGAGAACTCTTTGTCCCGGGCCATGAAATCCCCTCCCACCACGGCAAAAACGGTGCCTTTTGGCACTTCGGTTGGGGCAGAACGCTCGTGAGTATTGGCCGGAAAACACACGGCGAACTCGCATCAGGCGCTGCATGTCTGCAGGGCCGCCTCCTTGGCCTGGACCAGAATCACGAGTGGTCTTCTCTGAACCCCACCAGAAAGCCCTCTGGGAGGCAGGCTCCAGCGAGGCAGACGCCTCCTGATGCTCGGACTCTGGGGTCCTTTCCCTGGCGCTGTCCGATGGGGCCGGGCCTGCCCCGAGGCCCGGGTATGAACTCTCGCCTGCTTCCCCAGGCTTCCGTTTCCAGGGTCCTGTCTTCGGGGCCTCCAACTAGGGATCCCGGATTCCCGCGCCACGACCCCCCCTCCCACCCTGATGCAAACGGTGTCTTTTGGTGCTTGGACAAGCCTTGGAGCTAGAAAAACCTTTGTGCCCCCACTGAGGACAGCGCCATCCTTAGGCACCCCAGCTGCCCGAAAAATCGGAGGCGGACGCCCGGCAGCAACCCATCCCTCAACTCTGCTCCAGAAACGCTCCCCTGCGCCGGGTCCCCCAGATGGGCCTCGTCGTCTTGGCGCGTTTTCCGGGTGGCCGTGACAGGCCCCGAGCGAGAAAGGGGCCTCAGCCACGGGGAGCAGGGCATTCCGCATGGCTGACCATCGCCAGCCAATTCTCACGAGCGTTCTGTCCAAACCGGGATCGGTTTGGGCAGAACACTCGTGAGAACTGGCTGGAAAACGCACGGCGAACTCGCTACGTGCACCGCACGTCTGCAGGGCCGTCCCCTGGGCCTGGCCCGGCATCGCGATCGGTCACGTCCAAACCCCGCCAGAAAGCCCTCTGGGAAGCAGGCTCCAGTGAGGCCGACACCTCCTGCTCCTCAGCCTCTGGGGATCCTTTACCTGGCGCTGTCCGATGGGGCCGGGCCTGGCCGGAGGCCCGGGAACAAACCCTCGCCTGCTTCCCCAGCCTTCCCTTTCCAGGGTCCAGTCCCTCGGGGCCTCCAACTGTGGAAACGTAGTCCCGCATCATGCCTCCCCCTCCCACCCGGGTGCAAATGGTGCCTTTCGGCCTGTTGGACAAGCCTCAGAGCGAGAGAAACCTTCGTGTCCCCACTAAGGTCGGCCCTATCGTTGGGTGCCCCACCCTCCCAAAATTTCGGAGGCAGACGCCGGGAGGCAACCCATCCCTCAACACTGCTCTGGGAATGCTCCCCTGTGTTGGGGCCCCCATGTGGGCCCCGACGTCTCGGCATGTTTTCCGGGTGGCCACGACATGCCCCGACTGAGAAAGGGCCCTCGGCCACGGAGAGCTGGGCGTTCCGCAGGGCTGCCCAACGCCGGCCATTTCTCACAAGCATTTTGCCCAAACTGATCCCAGTTTGGGCAGAACGCTCATGAGAATTGTCCAGAAAAAGCCCGGCGAACTCGCTTCAGGCACCACACCTCTGGAGGGCCGCCCCCGGGGCCTACCCAGCATCATGAGCGGTCACGTCTGAACCCCGCCAGAATGTCCTCCGGGAGGCGGGCTCCAGTGAGGCCGACACCTTCTGCTCCTCAGCCTCCCAGCGTCTCCACCCTGGCGCTGTCCTATGGGCCCCGGCCTGCCCCGAGGCCCAGGCACAAACGCTGACATGCTTCCCCAGCCTTCCGTTTCCAGGGTCCTGTCCCTCAGGGCCTCCATCTCGAGAACTCTGTGTCCCGTGCCATGAAACCCCCTCCAAACATGGACCAAACGGTGCCTTTCAGCGCTTTGGAGAAGCCTTGGAGCTAGAGAAAACTTCATGCTCCCGCTGAGGTCAGCCCCATCCTTGGGCACCCCAGCTGCCGGAAAAGTCGCAGGCCGACGCCCGGCTGCAAGCGTCCCTCAACTCTGCTCCGGGAACTCTCCCCTGCGTCGGGCCCCTTGGGTGGGCCGCATCGTCTCGGCACGTTTTCCGGGTGGTCGCAACATGCCCCAAACGATAAAGGGTCCTCAACCACGGGGAGCAGGGCGGTCCTCAGGGCAACCCGTCATCCTCCTGCAAGGCCGACGCCTCCTGCTCCTCAGCCTCTGGGCATCCCCTCCCTGGAGCTGGCCCATGGGGCCGGGCCTGCCCTGAGGCCGGCACGAACACTTGTCTGCTTCCCCAGTCTTCCATTTCCAGGGTTCTGTCCCTCGGGGCCTCCACCTGGGGAACCCCGAGTCCAGCACCAGGCCTCTACTTCCCACCTCAATGCAGATGGTGCCTTTCAATGCTTTGGACATCCCTCGGAGCGAGAGAAACCTTCGTGCCCCCACTGACGTCAGCCACATCTGTGGGCGCCCCAGCCGACCAAAAAGTCGGAGGTGGATGCCCGGCCGCAAGCCATCCCTCAACTCTGCTCCGGGAAACCTCCCCTGCGCAGGGACCACCGGGTGGCTCTCCTTGTCTCAGCACGTTTTCTGGGTGACTGCGACATGCCCCGAGCAATAAAGGGCCCTCGGCCACGGGGTGCAGGGCGATCCGCAGGGCTGCCCTACGCCAGCCCATTCTCATGAGCGTTTTGCCCAAACCAATCCAGTTTGGGCAGAATGCTCAAGAGAATTGGCCGGAAAACACCAGGCGTACCCGCTTCGGGCGCCATACGTCTGCACGGTCCCCCCCCTTGGCCTGGACCAGAATCGTGAACGGTCGCGTCCGAACCCAACCAGAAAGCCCTCCGGGAGGCAGGCTCCAGCAAGGCCGACACCTCCTGCTGCTCAGTCTCTGGGGTCCTTTCCCTGGTGCTGTCCAATGGGGCTGGGTCTGCCCTGAGGCCCGGGTATGAACTCTCGCCTGCTTTCCCAGGCTTCCGTTTCCAGGGTCCTGTCCCTCGGGGCCTCCAACTGGGGAAGCTTAGTCCCTCCAACTGGGGATCCTGGATTCCCGCGCCATGTCTACCCCTCCCACCCCAGCGCCATCGGTGACTTTCGGCGCTTCGGACAAGCCTCGGAGCTAGAAAAACCTTCATGCCCCCACTGAGGTCAGTGCAATCCTTAGGCGCCCCAGCCGCCCGAAAAATCAGAGGCGGACGCCCGGCCGCAAGCCGTCCCTCAACTCTGCTCCGGAAATGCTCCCCTGCACCAAGTCCCACGGGTGGGCCTGATCGTCTCGGCGCGTTTTCCGGGTAGCCGCTACAGGCCCCGAGTGAGAAAGGGGCCTCAGCCACGGGGAGCAGGGCATTCTGCACGGCTGACCAATGCCAGCCAATTCTCATGAGTGTTCTGCCCAAACTGATCCCATTTTGGGCAGAATGTTCGTGAGAATTAGCTGGAAAATGCACAGCGAACTCACTTCATGCACCACAAGTCTGCAGGGCTGTCCCCTGGGCCTGGCCCGGCATCGGGAGCAGTCGCGTCGGAACCCCGCCTGAAAGCCCTCCGGAAGGCAGGCTCCAGGGAGGCCGACTCCTCCTGCTCCTCAGCCTCCAGGATTCCCCACCCTGGCATTGTCCGATGGGGCCAGGCCTGCCCCGAGGCCTGGGCACAAACCCACTACTGGTTCCCCGGCCTTCTATTTCCAGGGTACTGTTTCTCGGGGCCTCCATCTGGGGAACGTGGTGTTGTGCGCCACGCATTCCCCTCCCAATGCGGCGCAAACAGTGCCTTTCGGCGCTGCGGACAAGCCTCAGAGGTAGAGAAATCTTCGTGCCCTCACTGAGGTCAGCCCCATCCTTGGGCGCCCCAGCCGCCCGGAAAAGTTGGAGGCAGACGCCCGGCCGCAACCCATCCATCAACACTGCCCCCCAGGTGGGCCCCGTCGTCTCGGCGCGTTTTCCCGGTGGCCGTGACAGGCCCTGAGCGAGAAAGGGCCCTTGGCCACGGGGAGCAGGGCAGTCCACAGGGCTGCACAACGCCGGCCACTTCTCATGAGCTTTCTGCCCAAACTGATCCCTGTTTGGGCAGAAAGCTCATGAGAATTGGCCGGAAAACGCCCGGCGAACTCGCTTTGGGCGCCACATGTTTGCACGGCCGCCCCTTGCGCCTGGGCCGGCATCACGAGCGGTCGCGTCTGAACACCGCCAGAAAGTCCTCCAGGAGGCAGGCTCCAGCGAGGCTGATGCCTCCTGCTCCTCAGCCTCCGGGGGTCCACACCATGCCGCTGTCTAATGCGGCTGGGCCTGCTCCGAGGCCTGGACACGAATGCTCGCCTGCTTCCCCAGCCTTCCATTTCCAGGGTGTTGTCCCTCGGAGCCTCCAACTGGGGAACCCAGTGTCGCGTGCCACGCCTCCCTCTCCCACCTGGGCACAAACAGTGCCTTTCAGCGCTTGGGACAAGCCTTGGAGCAAGAGAAACATTCGAGCCCCCACTGAGGTCAGCCCAGTCCTTGAGCGTCCCAACCGCCCGAAAAGTCGGAGGTGGACGTCCAGCTGCAACCTGTCCCTCAACTCTGCTCTGGGAATGCTCCCCTGTGCCGGGTCCCCAGGTGGGCCGCCTCAACCCGGCACGTTTTCCGGGTGGCCGTGACATGCTCCAAGCAAGAAAGGGCCCTCGGCCACGGGGAACAGGGCTGTCCGCAGGGCTGCCCAACACTGGCCCATTCTCACGAGCGTTCATCCCAAACCGATCCCAGTTTGGGCAGAACGCTCATGAGAATAGGCCGGAAAACGCCTGGCATACTCGTTTCGGATGCCACACCTCTGCAGGGCCACCCCCTTGGCCTGGACCGGCATCGCGAGCGGTCACGTCCGAACCCTGCCAAAAAGCCCTCTGGGAGGCAGGCTCCAGCAAGGCCAACGCCTCCAGCTCCTCAGCCTCTGGGGGTCCTTTCCCTGGTGCTGTCCAATGGATCCGGGCCTGCCCCAAAGACGGGGCACAAACCCTCGCCTGCTTCCCCAGCCTTCCATATCCAGGATCCTGTCCATCGGGGCCTCCAACTAGGGAACCTTAGTCCCGCACCATGCCTCCCCATCCCACCCCGGTGCAAACGTTGCCTTTTGGGGCTTCAGACAAGCCTCAAAGCGAGAGAAACCTTCGTGACCCCACTAAGGTCAGCCCCATTGTGTGCACCCCAGCGAACCAAACATTCGGAGGCGGACGGTCTGCCACAATCTGTCCCTCAACACTGCTCTGGGAACGCTCCCCTGCGCCGGGGCCCCCGGGTGAGCCTCGATGTCTCGGCGCGTTTTCCGGGTGGTGGAGACATGCCGAGAGCAAGAAAGGGCCCTCGGCCACGGGGAGCAGGGCGTTCCTCAGGGCTGCCCAATGCCGGCCTATTCTCACGAGCGTTCTGCCCCAACCGATCCCCGTTTGGGCAGAACGCTTGTGAGAATTGGCCGGAAAACGTCCGGCGAACTTGCTTCAGGTGCAGCATGTCTATAGGGCTGCCCCCTGGGCCTGGCCCGGCATCACGAGCAGTCGCGTCCGAACCCTGCCAGAAAGCCCTCCGGGAGGCATGCTCCCTCAAGGCCGATGCCACCTGCTTGTCAGCCTCTGGGGGTCATTTCCCTGGCACTGTCCGATTGGGCCGGGCCTGCCCCGAGGCCCAGGCACGAACCCTCGCCTGCTTCCCCAAGCTTCCATTTCCAGGGTCCTGTCCCTGGGGGGCTCCCACTGGGGAAACCCGAGTCCCGCGCCAGGCCTTTCCCTACCACCCCGACGCATACGGTGCCTTTCAGCGCTTCAGACAAGCCTCGGAGCAAGAGAAACCTTCGTGCCCGCACTGAGGTCAGTGCCATCCTTAGGCACCCCAGCCACCCAAAAAGTCGGAGGCAGATGCCCGGCTGCAACCCGTCCCTCAACTCTGCTCCGGTAGAGCACCCCTTTACTGGGTCCCAGGGTGGGCTGCATCGTCTCATCGCGTTTTCCGGGTGGCCGTGACATGCCGCGAGCAAGAAAGGGCCCTTGGCCACGGGGAGCAAGGCGTTCCTCAGGGCTGCCCAACACCGGCCTATTCTCATAAGCGTTCTGCCCAAACCGATCCCAGTTGGGGCAGAATGCTCGTGAGAATTGGCCGGAAAACGCCTGGCGAACTTGCTTCGGGCGCCGAACATCTGCAGGGCCGCCCTGTGGGCCTGGCACGGCATCGTCAGGGGTCGCGTCCGAACCCTGCCAGAGCCCTCAGGGAGTCAGGTGCCCGCAAGCCCGAGGCCTCCTGGCCCTCAGCCTCCGGTGGTCCCCTCCCTGGCTCTATCGCATGGGCCCTGGCCTCTTCCGGGGCCCGGGCTCCAAGCCTCTCAGGCTTCCTCACCCTCCGTTGCCAGGGTCCTGTCCCTCTTGCCTCCAACTGAGCAGCCCTGAATCCAGTGCCATGACGCCCCCTACCGCCCTGGCGCAAAGGGTGCCTTTTGGCGCTTCGGACAAGCTTCGAAGCAGGAGAACCCTTCGTGCTCCTACTGAGGTCAGCCCATTCCTTGGGCGCCCAAGCAGCCCTAAAAGTCAGAGGTGGAAGTCCGGCCACAACCACTGCGTCAACTCTGCTCCAGCAAAGCTCCCCTGCCCCAGGGCCCCCAGATGGGCCACGTCCTCTCGGCGCATTTTCCAGGTGGCCGAGATAGGCCTCGAGCGAGAAAGTTCACTCGGCCATGGGGAACAGGGTGGACCGCAGGGCTGCCGAACACTGGCAAATTCTCACGAACGCTCTGCCCAAAAAGGCATGGGTTGGGGGCAGAACTCTCGTGAGAATTGGCCAGATAAAGCCTGGCGAACTCACTTCGGGCGCTGCACGTCCGCAGGGCCACACCCTGGGCCTGGCCTGGCATAGTGAGGGGTCACATCCGAACCCTGCCAGAAAGCCCTCCGGGAGTCAGGCACCGGCGAGGCCAATGCCTCCTGGTCCTCTGCCTCCCGCGGTCCCCTCTCTAGCACTGTCCGATGGGCCCTGGCCTGTCCCGGGCCTGGGCTCAAAGCCTCGCCTGTTTCCTCAGTTTTCCCTTTCCAGGGTCCTGAACCTCGGGGCCTCCAACTGAGGAACCCTGAGGCCGCTCCCACGACGCCCCCTACTGCTCCAGTGCAAACGGTGCCTTTCGCCGATTCGGAGAAGAGTGAGAAAAACCTTTGTGTCCCACATGAGGACAGCCCCATCGTGGGGCGACCCAGCCACCCGAATCATCGGAGGCGGGCGCCCGGCCACAACCACTGCCTCAACTCTGCTCCGGCAAAGCTACCCTGCCCCAGGGCCCCGAGTGGGACGCTTCATCTCGGCGCGTTTTCCGGGTGGCCGAGACAGGCCCTGAGCGAGAAAGGGCCCTCGTCCACGGGGAACAGGGACGTCCACAGGGATTCCCAACGCCGGCCAATTCTCACGAGCGTACTGCCCAAACCGATCCTGGTTTGGGCAGTACGCTCGTGAGAATTGGCCGGAAAATGCCCGGCGAACTCGCTTCGGGCGCTGAATGTCTGCAGGGCCGGCCCCTGAGCCTGGCCCGGCATTGGGAGGGGTCACTTTCGAACCCCGCCACAAAGCCTTCTTGGAATCATCGCCGGCGAGGCCGACGCCTCCAGGCCCTGATCCTCCGGCAGTCCCCTCCCTGGTGCAATCCGATGGGAGCTGGCCTGCCCCGGGGCCCGGGTTCGAAGCCTCGCCTGTTTCCTCAGCTTTCTGTTTCCAGTGTCCTGAACCTCTTGGCCTCCAACTGGGCAACCCTGAGACCGGTACCACGATGCCCCCTACCGCCCTGGCACAAACGGTGCCTTTTGGCGCTTCGGACAAGCCTCAGAGTGCGAGAAACCTTCGTGCCCCCACTGAGGTCAGCCCCATCCTTGGGCGTCCCAGCCGCCCGAAAAGTCGGAGGCGGAGGCGCGGCCGCAACCCGACCGTCAACTCTGCTCTGGGAACGCTCCTCTGTGTCGGGGCCCCCAGGTGGGGCTCGTCGTCTCGGCGCGTTTTCCGGGTGGCCGCGACATGCCCCGAGCGAGAAAGGGCCCTCAGCCACGGGGAGCAGGGCGGTCCGCAGGGCAGCCGACCGCCGGCCAATTCTCACGAACGTTCTGCCCAAACTGATCCCAAGCCGAGCGCTCGTGAGAATTGGCCGGAAAATGCCCGGCGAACTCGCTTCAACTGCCACAGGTCTGCAGGGCTACCCACTGGGCCTGCCCCCGCATCCCGAGCGGGGGCATCCAAACCCCGCCAGTAAGCCCTCCGGGAGTCAGGATCCAGCAAGGCCGATGCCTCCTGCTCCTCAGCCTCCTGGGGTCCCCTCGCTGGCGCTGTCCGATGGGATCGGGTCTGCACCAAGACCCGGGCACGAAACCTCACATGCTTCCTCAGGCTTCGGTTTCCAGGTTCCTGTCCCTCGGGGCCTCCAACTAGGGAATCCTGAGTCCCGCACCACACTCCCCCTCCCACCCCGGTGCAAACGGTGCCTTTCAGCACTTCGGACAAGCCTCGGACCGAGAGAAACCTTCGTGCCCACTGAGGTCAGCCCCATCCTTGGGCGTCTCAGCCACCCAAAAAGTCGGAGGCGGATGCCTGGCTGCAAACCGTCCCTCAACTCTTCTCTGTGAATGCTTCCCTGCGCCGGGGCACCTGGGTGGGCCGCGTCATCTCGGCGTGTTTTCCAGGTGGCCTCGTCATGCCCCGAGCAAGAAAGGGCCCTCAGCCAGGGGAAACAGGGTGGTCTGCAGGGCTGCCCAACACCGGCCAAATCTCATGAGTGTTCTGCCCAAACCAATCCCAGTTTCCGCAGAACGCTCGTGAGAATTGGCCAGAAAACGCTTGGCGATCTCGCTTCAGGCGCCACACATCTGCAGGGCCGCCCTCTCGACCTGGCCCGGCATCTCGAGCTGTCGAGTCTAAACTCTGCCATAAAGTCCTCTGGGAGTCAGCCCCAGCGAGGCCAACACCTCCTGCTCCTCAGCCTCCCGGGTCCCCTCCCTGGCGCTGTCTGATGGGGCCGGGTCTCCCCCGAGGCCCGGGCACGAAACTTCGCTGTTTCCTCGGTCGTCGGTTTCAAGGGTCCTGTCCTTGGGGCCTCCAACTGGGGAACCCTGAGTCCCCCGCCACGACTCCTCCTCCCACCCCCGCGCAAACGGTGCCTTTCGGTGCTTCGGTCAAGCCTCAGAGTGAGAGAAACCTTCGTGCCCCCACTGAGGTCAGCCCCATCCTTGGGTGCCCCAGCCGCCTGAAACCCGGCCCCAACCCGTCCCTCAGCTCTGCTCTGGAAACGCTCCCCTGCGCCGGGGCCCCTGGGTGGGTTGTATCGTCTTGGCGCGTTTTCCGGGTGGCTGCCACATGCCCCAAGCGAGAAAGCGCCCTCGGCCTCGGGGAACAGGCCGGTCCCCAGGGCTGCCCAATGCCGGTCAATTCTCAGGAGCCCGGTCAGCCCCGAGGCCCGGGCACGAACCCTTGCCTTCTTTCTCAGCCTTCCGTGTGCAGGGTCCTGTACCTCAGTGCCTCCAACTGGGAAACCGCAAGTCCCATGCCACGACTCCCCCTACCGCCCCAGTGCAGACGGTGCCTTTCCTTGCTGCGGACCCTCCTGGATCTCCCTGGTCAGTGCACGGCACCTTGCCGATGCTGTCCCACTGCCCTTGCAAGGGGGTTCCCTCTTCACAAGCCAGAGGCGCGCCAACGGCTTTCCTGACAGGAAGGTGTCTGAGCGCTCGTCCATAAGGCCCTTTGGCTGAGGCTTCTTCAAGTACATTTTGAAATCACGTCTGTCTCCCTGGAACAGGGTTCTCGTGGAAGGATGGAGGCCGCATGTACCGGCCTCCTAGGTGAGATGGCTTCAGTGCCCCCTTTTGTCTTACACATGCTTCCAAAAAAGACACCTGTGTTCTCTGGCAAGAGCATGTTTGAGGAGGCACCTTTGCTCTATAGTGTTGTTGGGGGGAAAGGCTGCTTTCTCAGCAGACCTGTTTCTCAATCCCAGGGAAGGGCCCGGCACATTCCTCGATCCTCCACACACCCTGTGGAGAGCACTGCAGTCTTCTGCCTGGGTGGATGCGGTTTCGCGGTGACCAGCCCCCACGACGGTTTGGGCCCCCGGGCCACTTCGGCACCGTGCATGCTCTCTGGCTTCCAGAACGATGCTAGATGAATGGCGGCATCCCCCTCCCCCCCGCTTTGTTCCTTAGAGTGGCGTGCATGGCGGCGTGCTGCCCCTCTTTGGACAACCAGGCATTCGTTGAACGGAACCTTCTGCATGCACCTCGGTGTCCTAGGTGAGGTGATTTCCGCTTTCCTCTTGCCCCGTACGCACTGTGCGGTATACTTGTGTTTCCGCACCAGCCCACGTGTGTGGCTACACCTTCTCTCTCTGGTGCTGTCACAGCTGAAAGGCACCTTCACCACGGATATGTTTGTCGCTCACCGGGTAGCACCAAACACGTTCCCCGAGCTGCCCCACACATGTTGGCAACGCCTCTGTCTTGCAGACGGAGGCCGCATCAAGGTCCCCGATCGTCACTCCAGTGTCACCCCTGGGCCTTAAGCCCAAGGTCCCCCGCCGGCTTCCAAACTTAGGTTGGGAGAGAGGTCCTCGTGTCGGAAGACATGCCTGGAGAGGGGTGCTCTACGGAACTGCTTCCTCAGAGTCCAGGGTGTGTTCCTTACCGTGTCCTGCACCATGCACATTGGCTAGCCCTCCTGCTGGCCTAGGAGGCAGTAGCTCATGGAAGGATGCCTCCTTGACTGGATTCCTCCTCATGGGTTCGCCCAGCGCACCTCGTCAATGCTATCACACAGGCATCGCAACGACGGTCCCTCTTCACGAGCCACATGCAAGGAAACTGCTTTCCTGACAGGAAGGCATCTTATTGTTTCTTGCATAGGGCCCTTGGTTTTGGCTTCTTCCAGTACATTTGGCATCGCTGTTGTGCCCCTGGAACAAGGTTCCCATGCAAGGATGCAGGCCGCACCCACCTGGATCACCCAGGTCAGTGCATGGCACCTTTCCAATGCTGTCCCACCGACTTTGCCAGGGGGTTCCCTCTTCCCGAGCCAAAGGCGTACCAATGGCTTTCCTGACAGGAAGGCGTCTGAGCGCTCATCTGTAGTGCCCTTTTGCTGAGGCTTCTTCAAGTACATTTTGAAATCACGTCTGTCTCCCTGGAACAGGGTTTTCGTGGAAGGATGCAGGCCTTACACACCAGCCTCCTAGGTGAGATGGCTGCAGTGCCCCCTTTTGCCTCACACATGCTTCCAAAGGCACCTGCATTCTCTGGCAAGAGCGTGTTTGCAGAGGCACCTTTTCTCTACAGTGTTGTTGGAGGGGAAGGCTGCTTTCTCAGCACACCTGTTTCTTGCTCCCAAGGAAGGGCCCGGCACATTCCTCGAGCCTCCACACACCCTGTGGAGAGCGCTTCTGCCTGGGTGGATAAGGTTTGGGGTGACTGGTTCTCACTACGGTTTGGCCTCTTGGCCTCTTCAGCACCGGGCATACGCTCTGGCTTCCAGGACGATGCCAGATGAACTGCGATTTTCCCTGCCCTGTTGTTTCTGAGAGTGACGTGCATGGCAGCATGCTGTCACTTTTTGGGCAACCAGGCATTCATTGAACAAACCTTCTGCATGCACCTCAGCGTCCTAGGTGAGGTGATTTCCGCTCTCCTTTTGCCCCATACACACTTAGCGGTACACTTGTGTTCCCACGCAAGCCCACGTGTGTGGCTGCACATTTTCTCTATGGTGCTGTCGGAGCCGAAAAGTGCCTTCACAACAGACATGTTTCTGGCTCACAGGGTAGTTCAAAACACATTCCTAAAGCTCCCACAGAGACTTTGGAAATGCTTCCTTAAGCCCAAGGTGTGGTTCTGAGAGTGTGTGTGTGTGTGTGTGTGTGAGTGTTGCGTGCACCCATGTCTCAGTCCATTTCCCTGTCTGCATCCTGTTCAGCCTCACCCTGTCTGACCTGTGGGGTGGGGGTGCAGGGTCTGAGGGAGTCTGCATGTTGGAGAGTCTGTCTCTCTGGCTCTGCGTTCTTGATGTTTGTCCAGATGTCCCTCTGTCTGTGTCTGTCCCTGTCTTTCCCTGGGTGTCCATGTGTCTGTGTAGGTGATCCGGCCTCTCCTGTCTCTCGGTCAGGGCCTGGTATGGGTGGGTGGTGAGGGAAGCATGGCTGAGGAAGGGCCACGGGGCTGGGCTGCCGCATCTGGGCTGGTGTGTGGTGTTGCCCATGTCCTTGGGTGGCCTGGGAGCGAGGCAGGGAGGAGAGGAGGGGAGAGCAGAGCAGAGCAGAGTGGAGGAGAGCAGAGTGGAGGAGAGCTGAGGAGACGAGAGCAGAGGAGAGGAGGGAAAGCCAGTTGGCCGGCTGTGCTAGTCCTAGGGCGGTGGGCAGGCTCTGGGGGGTACTGAGCACATGGCACGTGCCAAGGCACCCAGTGCCATCTGGGGAGCCAAGTGGCAGAGCAGCTTGGGAGTCCCGGGAGAGTTCCCGGACTTTGGCGATGCCGGGGTGCCGCAGACATCTGGGCCCCTGGGCGGGCGGGCTGGGAGGCAGGCGCCAGCACCAGAGCAGGCGGAAGAGGGGAGCCAAGGCACGCCCCGGGGCCAGGAAGCATGCAG
This sequence comes from Enhydra lutris kenyoni, assembly GCF_002288905.1. Lineage (NCBI taxonomy): Eukaryota > Metazoa > Chordata > Mammalia > Carnivora > Mustelidae > Enhydra > Enhydra lutris. The sequence continues at coordinate 1,142,490 of NW_019154096.1, forward strand.
CAGGCTCAGGGCACCAAGCTGCAGTGGCAGGCGTCTATGGCCATACCACTCTGAACGTGCCTGATCTTGTCTGATCTTGGAAGTTAAGCAGGGTCGGGCCTGGTTAGTACTTGGATGGGAGACTGCCTGGGAATACCAGGTGCTGCAGGCTTTTTTTTCCCCAAACTCTTTTCTTTCGCCTTCTTCTGTTCTTTCCCTCTTCAGCCTCCTTCCTTTTTCCTAGTCACTGCTTCTTGGTTGGGAGTCATTAAGAATATGTGTTTTGTCATTCATGTGACTTTTTTTTTCTCCTCACCTTTTCCCCTCCCCGCTCCATTTTGCCTCTGATTCTCTCACTTTGTTGCCACCTTCAGGCGTGCCAAGCTAGCATCCTCTAAGCATCCCTTGTCCATCTTCTCCCTTAGCACCTGTGCACCAATATGGTATCCTTTGGCCCTTCACCCTTCAGAATACAAAAGGAATATGAGTGAATTGTGATCCTATTTTTTGGTGAACACCATGATTCTGCATTACAAATACTCCAAGGTCAGTTTTGAATGCAGAACAGATGTGGGAGATGTAGCCATTGCTTGCTAGACTATTCATGTGCCAACACAGAAGGAAACCTTTTCACAGGTCACCCCAGGGTTTTGTTGGAGAGCTTGTTTCTAGCAAAAATGGAAAAGCTCACCAGCCCTATAAGCATCAGCCTGAAACCACGGTAGAAGCTGGAGCAGCTCAGATCTCAGTGGATGTCTGTGTCCCACCATCCTTTCAGGTATCTCTAGAGGCACCCAGGATGAATCCGGAATCCTAGCATGGATGCAGCCCTGATGAGGCCTGAACCATTGTCCTAAATTAGAAAACATTTTGAATAATGGGCCAATGCCAGACTCCTTAGAAAGGAACAAAGAGGGAAAGCATACCATTTGTTATGCCCTCTTGCTGGTGAACACCAGGATTCTAGGGAAACACTGAAACCACAGCAATGCTGTGAGTGTCACACAGACCCAGCCCAGGTAGCCCAAGACTCATCTTAACACAATCCCTTAGTCATACTGAAAGCAGGTTTCCACCACAACATCAGAGAAGTGCCATTAGTCATCAGGATTCTCTCCATTAACTAAACCTTAGGTAAGGCTCTGGTCCTCCCTAGGCTCGTGTGTGAAGTTTCTTGAGAAAACAGGACTGGGAACTCAAGTCTGCTGCAGGGCAGTCAGCCAGGAAGAGACAACAAATGCGTGCCAAATGCAACCACCAGGGTTGTGTTGGACAGGAGATTTAGAGAGACGACCTGATGCCAGCACCACTATATTCCTGAGACCCTGAAACCAAACCCTATCCCTGACTTCGCTCTAAAACTCACCCTCAACTCAGCCATACAGCAGGACAGTGCACTGATATCACATTTTCCCAGAGCATCTCCCGGACCCTAACAGTGATCCTGGCGGTGGCTGTGATCATCACCCCACGTCCGTTCATTTTTTATTATTTATTTATTATTTTTTATTAACATATAATGTATTATTTGCCCCAGGGGAACAGGTCTGTGAATCATCAGGCTTACACACTTCACAAAACTCACCATAGCACATACTCTCCCTAATGTCCATAACCCAACCACCCTCTCCATACCCCCCTCCCCCCAGCAATCCTCAGTTTGTTTGTTGAGATTAAGAGTCTCTTATGGTTTATCTCCTTCCCAGTCCCATCTTGTTTCATTTTTTCCCCTCCCTACTCCCCAAACCCACACTCTGCCTCTCTAATTCCTCGTATCAAAGAGATCATATGATAATTCTCTTTCTCTGATTACCTTATTTCGCCCAGCATTAATACCCTCTAGTTCCATCCACATCATTGCAAATGGCAAGATTTGGGGGTTTTTTGATGGCTCTATAGTATTCTATTGTGTGTGTGTGTGTGTGCATATATATATATATATATATATATATATATACATATATACATATATATACATATGCATATGTACATATACATATCTATACATATGCATATGTATAAATATGTGTGTGTGTGTGTGTGTGTGTGTGTGTGTCTATCTCCCACATCTTCTTTATCCATTCATCTGTTGATGGACATCTAGGTTCTTTCCACAGTTTGGCTATTGTGGACGTTGCTGTTATAAACATTCAAGTGAACGTGCCCCTTCGGATCACTACATTTGTATCTTTAGGGTAAATACCCAGTAGTGCGATTGCTGGGTTGTAGGGTAGCTCCATTTTCAACTTTTTGAGGAGCCTCCATACTGTCTCCCAGAGTGGCTGCACCAGCTTGCATTCCCACCAACAGTGTAGGAGGGTTCCCTTTTCTCTGCACCCTCGTCAACATCTGTCATTTCCTGACTTGTTAATTTTAGCTATTCTGACTGGTGTGAGGTGGTATCTTACTGTGGTTTTGATTTGTATTTCCTTGATGCTGAGTGATGTTGAACAACATTTTCATGTGTCTGTTGGCCATCTGGATGTCTTCTTTGCAGAAATGTCTGTTCATGTCTTCTGCATTTCTTGATTGGACTATTTATTCTTTGGGTGTTGAGTTTGATAAGTTCATTATAGGTTTTGGATACTAGCCCTTTATGTCATATGTCATTTGTGAATATCTTCTCCCATTCTTTCAGTTGTCTTTTGGTTTTATTGACTGTTTCCTTTGTTGTGCAAAAGTTTTTGATCTTGATGAAGTCCCAATAGTTCATTTTTGCCCTTGCTTCCCTTGCCTTTGGCAATGTTTCTGGGTAGAAGTTGCTGCAGCTGAGGTTGTAGAGTTTGCTGCCTGTGTTCTCCTCAAGGCTTCTGATGGATTCCTGTCTCACATTAAGGTCTTTCATCCATTTTGAGTCTCTTTTTGTGTGTGGTGTAAGGAAATGATCCAGTTTCATTCTTCTGCATGTGGCTGTCCAATTTTCCCAACACCATTTATTGAAGAGACTTTTTTCCATTGGACATTCTTTCCTGCTTTGTCGATGATTAGTTGATCGTAGAGTTGAGGGTCCATTTCTGGGTTCTCTATTCTGCTCCATGGATCTATGTCTGTGTTTGTGTCAGTACCATACTGTCTTGATGATCACAGCTTTATAATAGAGCTTGGAGTCTGGAATTCCTCTGGCTATTTGACATCTTTTCTTTTTCTTTTTTCTTTTTTTTTTAAAGATTTTATTTATTTGACAGACAGAGATCACAAGTAGACAGAGAGGCAGAGAGAGAGGGGAAAGCAGGCTCCCCACCAAGCAGAGAGCCCGATGTGGGGCTCGATCCCAAGACCCTGGGATCATGACCTAAGCCAAAGGCAGAGGCTTTAACCCACTGAGCCACCCAGGCACCCCTCGACATCTTTTCTTATTCTATATAAATTTTAGGATTATTTGTTCCATTTCTTTGAAAAAAATTGATGGTATTTTGGTAGGGATTGCATTTATTGTGTAGATTACTTTAGGTAGCATAGACATTTACAGTATATTTGTTCTTCCAATCCATGAGCGTTTAACATTTTTCCATTTCTTTGTGTCTTCCTCCATTTCTTTCATGAATATTCTATAGTTTTCTGAGTACAGATTCCTTGTCTCTTTGCTTAGGTTTATTCCTAAGTATCTCATGGTTTTGGGTGCCATTGTAAATAGAGTCAACTCCTTAATTTCTCTTTCTTCTGTCTTGCTGTTGGTGTATAGAAATGCAACTGATTTCTGTGCATTGATTTTATATCCTGACACTTTACTGAATTCCTGTATGAGTTCTAGTAGTTTTGGAGGGGAATCCTTTGGGTTTTCCACAGAAAGTATTATATCATCTGCAAAGAGTGAGAGTTTGACTTCTTCTTTGCCAATGAGGATGTCTTTTATTTATTTTTGTTGTCTGATTGCTGAGGCTAGGACTTCTAGTACTATGTTGAATAGCAGTGGTGGTAGTGGAGATCCTTGCCATGTTCTTGACCTTAGCAGAAAAGCTCTCAGTTTTTCCCCATTGAGAATGATATTCATGGTAGGCTTTTCATAGATGGCTTTGATAATATTGAGGTATGTATCCTCGATCCCTACACTATGAACAGTTTTGATCAAGAAAGAATACTGTACTTTATCAAATGCTTTTTCAGCATCCATTGAGAGTGTCATATGGTTCTTGTTCTTTCTTTTATTAATATATTGTATCACATTGATTGATTTGCAGATGTTGAACCAACCTTGCAGCCCAGAAATAAATCCCATTTTGTGTGGTGAATAATCATTTTAGTGTACTGTTGGATCCTATTGGCTCTAGAAATGCATCCATTTCTTCCAGATTATCAACTATAGTGGTGTATAATTGCTCATAATATGTTCTTATAATTGTTTGTATTTCTTTGGTATTGGTTGCGATCCCTCCTCTTTCATTCATGATTTCATTAATTTGGATCTTTTCTCTTTTCTTTTTGATAAGTCTGGACAGGAGTTTATCAATCTTATTAATTCTTTCAAAGAACCAGCTCCTAGTTTTGTTGATCTGTTCTGCTGTTCGTTTGGTTTCTATTTCATTGATTTCTGCTCTGATCTTTATTATTTCTCTTCTCCTGCTGGGTTTAGGCTTTCTTCACTGTTCTTTCTCCAGCTCCTATAGGTGTAGGGTTAGGTTGTGTACTTGAGACCTTTCTTGTTTCTTGAGAAAGCCTTGTATATACTTTCCTCTCAGGACTGCCTTTGCTGTGTCCCAAAGATTTTGAACAGTTGTGTTTTCTTTATCATTTGTTTCTATGAATTTTTAAATTCTTCTTTAATTTCATGGTTGACCCATTCATTCTTTAGTAGGATGCTCTTTAACCTCCATGTATTTGAGTACTTTCCAACTTTCCTCTGTGGTTGAGTTCTAGTTTCAAAGCATTGTGGTCTGAAAATATGCAGGGAATGATCCTAATCTTTTGGTACCAGTTGAGACCTGATTTGTGACCCAGGATGTGATCTATTCTGGAAAGTGTATCCTGTGCACTAGAGAAGAATGTGTATTCTGTTGTTTTGGAATGGAATGTTCAAAATATATCTGTGATGTCCATCTGGTCCAGTGTGTCATTTAAAGCCTTTATTTTGGGGCTCCTGGGTGGTTTAGTGTGTTAAAGCCTCTGCCTTTAGCTCAGATCATGATCTCAGGGTCCTGGGATCAAGCCCCACATCCAGATCTCTGCTCAGCAGGGAGCCTGGTTCCCCCTCTGCCTCTCTGCCTACTTGTGATTTCTGTCTGTCAAATAAATAAATAAAATCTTTAAAAAAAATAAAGCCTTTATTTCCTTGTTGATCTTTTGCTTAGATGATCTGTCTATTTCAGTGAGGGGGATGTTAAAATCCCCTACAATTATTGTATTATTGTCTATATGTTTCCTTGATTTTGTTATTAATTGGTTTATATAATTGGCTTCTCCCATGTTAGGGGCATAGATATTTACAATTGTTAGATCTTCTTGTTGGATAGACCCATTAAATATGATATAGTGTCCTTCATCATCTCTTATTGTAGTCTTTGGGTTAAAGTCTAATTTATCTGATAGAAGGGTTGTCACCCCAGCTTTCTTTTGATGTCCATTAGCATGGTAAATTGTTTCTACTCCCTCACTTTAAATCTGGAAGTGTCTTTGGGTCTAAAATGAGTTTCTTGTGGATAACATATTGTTGTGTCTTGTTTTTTTTTTTTTTTTTTCATTCATTCTGATACCCCGTGTCTTTTGATTGTGGCATTTACCCCATTTATATTCAGGGTAACTATTGAAAGATATTAATTTAGTGCCATTGTATTGCCTGTAAGGTGACTCTTACTGTATATTGTCTGTGTTCCTTTCTGGTCTGTTACTTTTAGGATCTCTCTTTGTTTTTGTTTTTGTTTTTGTTTTTGTTTTAAATACTTTATTCATTTATTTGACAGAGAGAGATCACAAGTAGGCAGAGAGACAGAGTGGGGAAGCAGGCTCCCTGTTGAGCAGAGAGACCGATGTGGGGCTTGATCCCAGGACCCTGAGACCATGACCTGAGCCAAAGGCAGAGGCCCAACACACTGAACCACCTGGGCACCCCGAAAGAAAAATCTTTTTATTGTTTATTTTAATTCCAGTTGAGTTGACATACAGTGCTATATGAGTTTCAGGTGTGCAATAGCGTGAGTCAGTAATTCTCTGTATCACTCAGTGCTCATCCAGAAAAATGTGCTCTCAGTCCCCTTCATCTGTTTCACTCATCCCTCCAGCCACCTACCCTTTTGTGATCATCGGTTTGTTCTCTGTTGTTAAGAATCTGTATTTTGGGGGAAGACAAGATGGCGGGGAAGTAGGAGGAGGCGTCGTTTCAACCTGTACCCGAAAGTGAGCTGATTACCTACCAAAGAACTCCAATCACCCATGAAATCAGCCTGAGATCAGAATTATACACGTCTGGATCTCTATGGGCAGAAGATGCCAGTGGGCAGGTAAAGTGGAGTGGGAATGTCGGACTGATATCGGAAGATAAACAAAAGGGGGAGGGAGTCACCAGAGGCGACCCATTGGAAAGTCATACCACAATACGAGAGTGCCCTGCGTCTGGGGGCCAGCATTAACTTGGAGTCTGGTTGAAAGCACTCAAAAAGAGCAAAGGATCACGGGGGGAAATTGCGGGAATTGGGGCGGTTAGGGACAGGGGCTTAAGTGCCTGGACCCAGGACATCGACCCCTGGAGCTGAGCCAGAGAGAGTGCAGCAGAGAAACCAGATCTTGGTCCCTGAGCCACAAGTGCGCCTGAGAATGCGTGGGGTCCAGCTCCCATGAGGGGTTGGGAGCCTCGCCAGCTGGCATAAGCACAGCCTTTTTGCACTCTCCATGCGAGCACTGTGCGGTGCTATCAGAGCCTGAGACACATGCGCCCCACACCCCTCCCTGAGAGAGGTGCGCGAAGGTGCCAGCCTGGGGCTCTCGGACCCAGAAAGACCAGGCACTCCCAACCCGGGTCAGCAGGAAAATCTCAGTGTGCAATTGCTGCTTGGAACCTCTCTGGCGGTCCGGAGCTGCCCAGACAGCCACCACTGTCCTGGTCTTGGGTACAAGCAGGAGTTCCTGTGTCCCCAGGGACCACGACTGGGAATGTGCTCTGCCAGCGGCTGAGGGGGAGCTTATGTGCCTTGCAGGACCCAGGGGGGAACACACTGAGGCATCTCTCTGAGAGGGAGGTCAGGGTGCAGTTTGCTTTCCTCTAAACCTCCAAAAACCATCAAAAGCTGTCAAGGCGAGAGAAAACAAATGAACAAACATAAAAACCTCCAGAGAACAAAAGCCTGAAAAACTGGTTTCCTCAGAGCCCACCCCCTTGAGGGGGGTGGGAGGACTTAACTCAGGGGACACTGCCTGAAAACCCATGTGGCAGGCCCCTCCCCCAGAGAACCAACCGGGAAAAAAAAGAAAAAAAAAAAAGACCACAAGAGAACAACCACCACTACTTCATACATACAACTTTTTTTTTTAAGATTTTATTTATTTATTTGACAGAGAGAGATCACAAGTAGACAGAGAGGCAGGCAGAGAGAGATAGAGAGGGAAGCAGGCTCCCTGCTGAGCAGAGAGCCCAATGTGGGACTTGATCCCAGGACCCTGAGATCATGACCTGAGCCGAAGGCAGAGGCTTAACCCACTGAGCCACCCAGGCGCCCCATACATACAACTTTTATTTTTAATTCGTTCCCACTATTCTGGTTCATTTTTTTTATTTTATATAGATAATTTTTAACCAATTTACCATCACAGTGAGATGTCTAGTACATCAAATTCCATAATAACCTTTTAACCTGAACTTTTTGATACATATATCCATGTTTCTCTTTTGTTTTCCTATTTTTTAATTTTTTTGAATTTTAGTTTAGTTTATTCTTTTTTTTATTTTTATTTTTTAATATTCATATAGAGTCAAACTTCAAGGTAATCCCCTTTTCCCAATCAACGCTACCCCTATACGTAAACCAATTTTTTTTTAAGATTTTATTTATTTATTTGAGAGAGAATGAGTGAGAGAGAGCATGAGAAAGGAGAAGGTCAGAGGGAGAAGCAGACTTCCCCAAGGAGCTGGGAGCCTGATGCGGGACTCGATCCTGGAAGTCCAGGATCATGACCTGAGCCAAAGGCAGTCGCTCAACCAACTGAGCCACCCAGGCGCCCCGTAAACCAATTTTTAATCCCCCTTTATCTTAGGAAAGTTGAGTCCTTTAACAAAGATATCAAGATACATCCAGGAAGAATCAAAATAACCTTCCTCGCCCACACTGAGAATTTATAACCACTCTCCCATCTTTTTCTTCCCCCAGTGTTTCTGTGTATTTGTGTTTGTCCTGATAGTATATAAATCTTATACATGGGGTTCTTTTTGACGAGGTTCTTTTTTTTTTTTTTTTTTTTATATATATATATTTTTTTTTCTCTTGTCATATATTTTTATCAGTGTTTTTGTTTGTCTGTTTTTGTTTTATACTTCATAAATCTTACCTTGGGGCCCATTTGGTCTGAGCCTTCTCTTTTATCTTCCCTTTTTTTCCTGTCTCTCTCTCTCTCTTTTTTTTTCTTTTTCTTTTCTTTTTTCTCTCATTTGGGTGGGGACTCCTGATTGCTTGATACATCCAGCTACATCCATTCAGCCATCTCTCACCAAAATGACTAGGAGGAGGAATGCCCAACAGAAGAAAAACTCAGAGGATGGGCCTTCTGCAACAGAGCTAATGGCTATCGACATAGACAATATGTCAGAAAGGGAATTCAGGCTAACAATTATCCAGGCAATAGCTTGGTTGGAGAAAGCCATGGATGACCAAACAGAATTGATTAGGGCAGAAGTGAAAGCGACCAGGGATGATGTTCACAATGTTAGGGCAGAACTGAAAGCTACCAGGGATGAGGTTCACAATGCTCTCAATGAGTTCCAATCTAATCTAAATTCTCTCAAAGCTAGGGTAACTGAGACAGAAGATAGAATTGGTGATTTGGAGGACAAACAGATAGAGAGAAAGGACCAGGAGGAAGCCTGGAACAAATAGCTTAGAAGACATGAAAACAGAATCAGGGAAATAAATGATGCCATGAAACGTTCCAATGTCAGAATTATTGGAATCCCTGAAGGGGAGAAGAAAGAAAGAAGTCTAGAAGAAATAGTGGAACAAGTTCTCCATGAAAATTTTCCCAATCTTACAAATGGAATCAGCGTTCATGTACTAGCAGCAGAATGGTTCCCCTCCAAGATTATAGATTCTTGAAAGTCCTCCAGACACCTAATAGTAAGAATGAAGAATTATAATTGTAGGCAGGCCCTCTTGAATGCAGCTAGGACAAAGAAGCTCCTTACGTACAGAGGAAAGCCCATCAGAATAACATCAGACCTGTCCACAGAAACCTGGCAAGCCACAAAGGGCTGGCAAGATATATTCAGGGCACTAAATGAGAAGAACATGCAGCCAAGAATACTTTATCCAGCAAGACTGACATTCAAAATGGATGGAGAGATAAAGAGTTTCCAAGACCGGCAAGGCTTAAAAGAGTATGTGACCACCAAGCCGACACTGCAGGAAATATTAAGGGGGTTCTATAAAAGAGGAAAAATCCTAAGAATATTATTGAACAGAAATATAGAGACAACCAACAGAAAGAAAGACTTCAAAGGTAACACGATGTCAATAAAGATGTATCTATCAATAATCACTCTCAATGTGAATGGCCTAAATGTGCCCATAAAATGGCACAGGGTTGCAGATTGGATAAAATGACAGGACCCATCCATATGTTTTCTACAAGAGACCCATTTTGAACCTAAGGATACACCCAGACTGAAAGTGAAGGGATGGAGATGCATCTTTCATGCCAATGGGCCTCAAAAGAAGGCCAGGGTAGTGATTCTCATATCAGATAAATTAGATTTTAAACTAAAGACTCTAGTCAGAGATACAGGACACTACATAATTCTTAAAGGGACTACCCACCAAGATGATCTAACAATTGTAAATATCTATGCCCCCAATATGGGAACAGCCAATTACATAAGAAAACTATTAATCAAGACAAAGAGTCATATTGATATGAATACATTAATAGTAGGAGATCTTAACACGCCTCTCTCAGTAATAGACAGATCATCCAAGCAGAAAATCAATAAAGAAACAAGAGCATTGAATGATACATTGGACCAGATGGACCTCATAGATATATACAGAACATTCCACCCTAAAACAACAGAATACTCATTCTTCTCAAGTGCACATGGAATCTTCTCCAGAATGGACCACATACTGGGTCACAAATCAGGACTCAACCAATACCAAAAGACTGAGATTATTCCCTGCATATTCTCAGATCACAATTCTTTGAAACTGGAGCTCAATCACAAGGAAAAGTTTGGAAGGAACTCAAACACCTGGAAGCTAAAGACCACCTTGCTTAAGAATGCTTGGATCAACCAGAAGATCAAAGAAGAAGTTAAACAATTCATGGAAACCAATGAGAATGAAGACACTTCAGTCCAAAACCTATGGGATACAGCAAAGGTGGTCCTGAGGGGGAAATACATAGCCATCCAAGCCTCCCTCAAAAAAATTGAAAAATCCAGAACACACCAGCTGTCTCTACACCTTAAAGAACTGGAGAATCAACAACAAATCAAACCAACTCCACACATAAGAAGAGAAATAATCAAGATTAGAGCAGAGATCAATGAAGTAGAAACTAGAGAAACAGTAGAACGTATCAATGAAACTAGAAGCTGGTTTTTTTGAAAGAATCAATAAGATTGATAAACCATTGGCCACACTAATCCAAAAGAAAAGAGAGAAAGACCATATTAATAAAATTATGAATGAAAAGGGAGAGATCACAACTAACACCAAGGAAGTAGAAACAATCATCAGAAGTTATTATCATCAGTTATATGCCAATAAGTTAAGCAACCTAGATGAAATGGATGCATTCCTGGAAAACTATAAACTCCCAAAATTGAACCAGGAAATTGACAACCTGAATAGACTGATATCTAGTGACAAGATTGAAGCAGTGATCAAAAAACTCCCAAAAAACAAGAGCCCAGGACCTGACGTATTCCCTGGGGAATTCTACCAGACTTTCAAAGAAGAAATAACACCTATTCTCCTGAAGCTGTTTCAAAAAATGGAAGCAGAAGGAAAACTTCCATACTCTTTTTATGAAGCCAGCATTACCCTGATCCTCAAACCCCACGCAAAGACCCCACCATAAAGGAGAATTTCCGACCAATATCACTGATGAAAATGGATGCTAAGATTCTCAACAAGATCCTAGCAAACAGGATCCAACAGCTCATGAAAAAGATTATCCACCATGACCAGGTGGGATTCATCCCTGGGTTACAAGGATGGTTCAACACTCGCAAATCAATCAATGTGATAGAACAAATCAATAAGAGAAGAGAGAAGAACCACATGGTCCTCTCAATTGATGCAGAAAAAGCATTTGACAAGATCCAGCATCCGTTCTTGATTAAAACGCTTCAAAATATAGGGATAGAGGGAACATTCCTGAACTTCATCAAATCTATCTATGAAAGACCCACAGCAAATATCATCCTCAACGGGAAGGCTGCGAGCTTTTTCCCATTGAGGATGATATTTGCTGTGGGTCTTTC
>NW_019154096.1:1154098-1203047 GCF_002288905.1 Enhydra lutris kenyoni
TACAGATGTAGTGAAAAGAAGGGCCATCTGTACCCCAATGTTTATAGCAGCAATGGCCACGGTCGCCAAACTGTGGAAAGAACCAAGATGCCCTTCAACGGATGAATGCATAAGGAAGATGTGGTCCATATACACTATGGAGTATTATGCCTCCATCAGAAAGGATGAATACCCAAGTTTTGTAGCAACATGGATGGGACTGGAAGAGATTATGCTGAGTGAAATAAGTCAAGCAGAGAGAGTCAATTATCATAGGGTTTCACTTATATGTGGAGCATAACAAATAACATGGAGGACATGGGGAGATGGAGAGGAGAAGGGAGTTGAGGGAAATTGGAAGGGGGAGGTGAACCATGAGAGAATATGGATTTTGAAAAACAACCTGAGGGTTTTGAAGGGGTGGGGGGAGGGAGGTTGGGGGAGCCAGGTGGTGGGTATTAAGGAGGGCATGTATTGCATGGAGCCTGGTGTGGTGCAAAAACAATGAATACTGTTACACTGAAAAGAAATTAAAAAAAAAAAGAATCTGTATTTTGGTTTGTCTCTTTTTTCTCCTTTATGTATGTATGTTTGTTTCTTCAATTCTACACAAGAGTGACATCATATGGTATTGTCTTTCTCTGACTGACTGATTTCACTTAGGATGACCTTCTCTAGTTCCATCCATGTGGCTGCAAATGGCAAGATTTCATTATTTTTTTTTTGCCTGAGTAATATTCCCCTGTGTGTGTGTGTGTGTGTGTGTGTGTGTGTGTGTACACATCTCATTTAATTCATCACTTTATCAACAGACACTTGGGTTGCTTCTGTATTGTGATCTTGTAAATAATGCTGCAAGAAACAAAGGGGTTCATGTATCCTTTTGTGTTCTTGTTTTCATGTGCTTTAGGTTAATACCCAGTAGTGTTGCTGGATCCAGGGCAACTCTATGTTTAATGCCTTGAGGACCCTTCATACTGTTTTCCAGAGTGGCTGCAGCAGGTTGCTGTTCCACCAACTGTGCATGAGGGTCCCTTCTGCCACACCCTCCCAGCACCTGCTGTTCCTTGTGCTGTTGATGGGAGCCATTCTGACAGTACGTGGTAATATCTCATTATACTTCTGGTTTGCATTTTCCTGAGCTTGGGTGATGGTGAGACAGCTTTTCATGGGACCATTGGCCATCTCTATTTCTTCTTTGGAAAAATGTCTGTTCATGTCTTCAGACTATTTTTTAACCGGATTACTTGTTTTTGGGGTGTTGAGTTGTACCCATTCTATATATTTTGGACATTATCCCTTTATTGCATAGGATATTTGCAAATATCTTCTCCCTTTCAGTAGGTTGTCTTATTATTATTACTTCTTCCTAGTTCTCCTGTGTGGAAACTTTCTATTTTTTTTTTATATAGTCTTAGTAGTTTATTTTTGCTTTTCTTTCCTTTGCCTCAGGAGACAGTCTAGAAAAATGCTGCTTGGTCCAGGTCAAGAAGTTACTGTCTGAGCCCTCTTGTAGGGTTTTTATGGTTCCAGGTCTTTCACTGAGGTCTTGAAACTGTTTTAAGTTTATTTGTCCGTATGGTGTAAGGAAGCAGAGTAATTGCATTCTTTTGTGCGTGGCTGTCCAGTTTTTCCAAAACAGTTTGTTGTAAAGACTGTCTTTTTCCTTTTTGATATTCTTGCCTGCTTTGTGGAAGATTAATTGGGCACACAACTGCGGGTTTATATCTGAGCTTCTGTCCTGTTCCCTTGGTTGCTGTGTGTATTTTTGTGCCAGGACCATCCTGTTAGGATGACTACAGCTTTGTAGTAGAACTTGAAATCTGGAATTGTGACTCCTCCAGCTTTGTTTTCCTTTCTCGGCGTTGTGTTGGCTGTTCAGTATCTTTGCTGGTTCCATACAGATTTTTAGGAGTGTTTGCTTGAGTTCCTTTTGTTTAACTTAAATTCAATGAGCCAACTTAGAGTACATCATTAGTTTCAGATATAGTGTTCAGTAATAGATCAGGTGTGTGTAACACCCAGTGCTCATTGCATCCCATGCCCTCCTTAATGTCCATCACCCAGTTACCGCATCCCCTAGCCACCTCCCCTCCAGCAATCCTCAGTTTGTTTCTGTAACAAACCCAACAGTTTGTTTCTGTACTGAAGAATCTCTCATGGTTTTTCTCCCTTTCTGATGACTTCCCATTCAGCTTTCCCTCCCTTCCCCTCTGATCGTCTGTGGTGTTTCTTCTATTTCACATAGGAGTGAACCCATGTACCAACTGTCTTTCTCTGATAGACTTTTTTTGCTCAGCATAACACCCTCCAATTCCATCCAGGTGGATGTGATGGTAAGTCTTCATCCTCTCTGATGGCTGAATAGTATTCTGTTGTAGATATGAACCATATCTTCTTTATCCATTCATCTGTCCATGAACATCTGAGCTCTTTCCATACTTTGGCTAGAGAGGATAATGCTGCAATGAACATTGGGGAGCAGGTGCCACTGTGTCTTTGGGGTAAATACCTAGTATTGCAATTGTTGGGTCATAGGGTAGCTCTATGTTAAAGTTCTTGAAGAAACTTGATAACATTTGACAGAGTGGCTGTACGAGCTTGCTTTTCCACCAGCAGTGTAAGAGGGTTCCCCTTTCACCATGTCCTCACCAACATTTGTTTTTCCCTGCCTTGATAATTTTAGCCATGCCAGCTGTTGTAAGTTGGTATCTCATTGTGGTTTTGATTTGTATTTCCCTGATGCTAAGTGATGTGGAGCACTTTTTCATGGGTCTCTTGATCTCTTGTATGTCCTTTTGGTAGAAAGTTGTGTTCATGTTTATACCTATGTCTTAATCTAGGATATGGGTGGTCCCAGGAGCATGGAAGGTATGATTTGCTTAAGTGTGGAGACCTTCACAGATGTCTGAATTGAGGGCTAGAGTTAAGGAGATTATCAGGCTCAGGCTTTGCATTCAGTATGGTATGGAACTATAAATAAGCAGGGATTGGTTCAAGATTTCATTCAGATTTCTTCTCTAAATCCTTTCTGCAGTTCCAAAAGGCATGATTTCTGACTCTGTTGTAGGATGAGCCCTCTGCTTCGCTTAGGTGTCCCCATTCCCTGGGGATCTGGAGCCAGGCCTCTGGGCATGGTCCTTTAAAAAGCCAATCTAGGGTTAGGGTTGGGGCCTAGAATCATGGCAGGTTCAATCTGCCAGCTGTGTGGCAAGACTACTGAAGGGCGGAGTTCAGGGCATGGTCAGGGTGAGTGTCAGGTCCAGGTCTGAGTCCAGCCGGCACTGAATGTGGGGGTTGCTTTAGGTGGGCATGCAGATTTCTCCTGCTCTGAATAATTTCCAGAGTTCCAAATGGCATGGTTTCCTTCTGAGTGGCAGGTGGAATCCTCTGGATTTGCTCAGGTGTCCCTAGTCCCTGGGGCTTTGGCATCAGGTCTCTGGGAACAGACCCCTCTGAGCCCAACCTAGGGTCAGGGTTGGGGTCAAGTTTATGGTCAGGGTTTAGGGTCACAGGTTAGGGTCAGGGGTTAAGGTTAGGGGTTTGGGGTAGGTTAGGGTCAGGGGTTGGGGTAGGAGTAGGTTTAGGGTTGTGCTAGGGTTAATTTATTTGCCTTTTTTTTTAAGATTTTATTTATTTATTTGACAGAGAGAGATCACAAGTAGGCAGAGAGGCAGGCAGAGAGAGAGAGGAAGGGAAGCAGACTCCCCACCAAGCAGAGGGCCTGATGTGGGGCTTGATCCCAGGACCCTGAGATCATGACCTGAGCTGAAGGCAGAGGCCTTAGCCCACTGAGCCACCCAGGTGTCCCTTTATTTACCTTTTAAGACAAGATGTCCATGCTTAAATAAGACATTTTATTAGAGCATTTTATAGTGAGTAAGGTTAGCATGTAACCCAAATAGTTACAGAGAAGAACCAAATGTTCCAAATCAATACTTAAGACAATATTTCTTGACATTTGTGTTTTATGGTCAAAATAATGAAAAATCAAGTTGCTCTGTCACTCTTCTCCCAGATGGATTTATTGGCCTGTCTTTCTGGTCTTGGCTGAAAAGCATCTTCTCAGTGGGCTTCCTTAATGGGCCTCTCTGAATAGGATGGCTCTCTTAGCCCTCAGCCTGCATTCCTTCCTGCCATTGATCCATTGATTGTATCCTGTGTACTTTGCAAGCTCCCAGGTGGGACTAGAGCTATACATTTGCTCTAGGTAGATATTCCATAAATATTTATTAATTCAACAAATATGGCTTTCTTTTTAATCAAAAATATCCATGTTTTATCAGTGAATTTTTTTTTACCATTTCAGAATATATTTGGAGAAAACTATTGTTCCATGAAAACACATCTGTCAAGGCTGTGGCTTTCTTATGTTCTGTGTCGTGCTTCCCTGACCTAGCCAAGCACTCCTGACCCATGTAGGAAGATCAGCTTCAAACCTTAGGGTGAGTTCTGTGAAGGCACTGGGGGGCGTTTGGGGGGCTTGTCCTGCTGGACACCACCGTGTCATCTGGGGCCAGATGTGACGTGGGCACCCCCCTCTTTCCCTAGCTGCTTCCATCTTCCTCTACCCTCTGTCATCATGTGGGCTTCCCACCAATCATATCTTTTGCAGACAAACTCTGAAATGGCCCTTGTCTTGGGACTCCACTGACACCACAGTCTCGGTATAGCAGTGTCAGAGGTTTCTGTGGCACTGACATGACCTTTGTTCCCAGGATATATCCCATGAAGAGTCCCATGAGAGTTGGGGAGTCCAGGAAAGATAAATGGGTGATTGCAGCTCTAGCAAAATCCATTCTGGGGGATCCTGCTGGAGGCCATCTCCCAGCTCATTCTGGCTCTTTCACTGATTTCCAGTATGACCTGGGAGAGTCACTTCATCAAAGCTTTAGGCTCATTATTTCTAAAATGAAGGAATGTTTTTAGATTAATGGATTCATTCAAGACTATGGAATGTACTCCTAGGAAGTTCTGGGCCACCCCCAAGATGGATTCTATCTCAGGAGTTCTGACTCCCATCCTTCCCACTCCTATTGAGTTCCTCCATTGGACACAATGGCTGTTCCTTGGAAATTCCCCAGAGCAACACTGGATTAGCAAGGGTCTTCAGGGTGTGCCCCCATGCCATCTGATGTGGCCAAGGGGCCATGAGCAATTCTGAACCCAAACCAAGGCTTTGGCTGTGCTCCCTTACTTGCACAAAAATAGCAGTGCCTGGGTCAAGCCTTCACTTCCACAGCTGAGCTGGCTTAGTGAGGACCTTGCCCAGGACACTAGCCCCCGTGACGCCATGAGGGCACTTGGAGTCCACAGTTCGTGGAGGAAGGGACCAGGAGACTTGTCATGGGTTCCAACAGTGCAGTATCAGGGTGTGCTCTCTGCCTGACCCACGACCCCCAGGGGCACCGGGGGCATTCTAGATCCAGAGGATCTACAGAAATATAAATTGGCTTGAGAAGAGCCTCTGTGGTCTGTCTTCTCTGTTCCCGGGTGTGGCTCTTTCTCTGCTCCTGGAGGCTGTTGATTCTCTTTTTGTTTTCCTCTGAGCTACACTATTCTGTATGGATTCAGTGCTGTGAGTTGACACAAATTCTTCCTGCAAAGAAGTGGAATAGAAGTCATCCTTGTTTCCTTAGTAGACCTGAATAGATTCGACAGTAATAGCCTTTTCCCAGACCCCTGGGCCTTCATCTGCTCGCCAACTCCCAGATTTTAGAAAACATCTTCTATTCTTAACAGGTTGAAAGAATTAGTTTGGTTTTTTAAAAATTCAACAAAGTCACACTTTTCATAATGTATACAATAACCTGTAAACATTGAATGAACAAGGTTTGATAGGGTGAAGGAAGAATTGGCTTTATAGTGGGGTTTGCGTTAGTGTTTACTCACTGTTGCCCCCGTGTGGCCACTCTCCAGAAAGCATGTGGCTGAACGTGTTCCAATTTAACAGATTCAAGGGAGAATAAGACAGAAGGTTGGTTACTGAATTCCTTAGCTCCTAAAAACCATCCTCTAATTTTTGATCGATATTCTAAATTGAGTATATCTTAACTAGATATTAGGGTTAGGGTTAGGGTCAAGTTGCATACATTAACTACAAACAGTTTTTTGTATGTCAATCTTAACCTGCCTAAGGTGTTTTAAAAAAATAAAATGGGAGAGGATATAGTCACCAAAGCACTGAGCACATGCCCTGTCCCAGGACATAGATAACTGAACATACTGATTGTTTCATCTTAGCTGAGGATCAGGAGTTGGTCCTACAGGTACTTGGCATGTAGCATCTGCGGCCAGCTGGCCATCTCCTCCTGACACCCACACCCGGCTCAGCCCATCCTCTGCTCTGCTCAAGGGCAGCAAACAGACGGACCGGGTGCAGGTAGGACTCCCTCCTGTCAGGCATGGCTTGCTTCCGACAGGTGGAGAAGTGGGCCAGGTCACATGAACATGATGTGTTCTTTTGGTTCCTTGCTCTCTGCCTCCCCTTTCCGTCACCCTGGTCCTGAGCCTTTAGATTCTGGGAGAACTTGGGTTTTCAGATTTCTGTTGACATTTTGAAGTGTAGATCTGTATTGCCTTTGTTCCCTGTGCTTGGGTCAGAGATGAAGGCAGAAAAAGTCATCATACTCTGAAAGCAGAGTATGAAATATCCAGTGTGCTCTGCCCCCGGCACCTCAGGTTTGAAAGCAATGGCAAACTACGTACTTCATGTTCTACACAGTCAGCTTTAGGAACTCACGGACGCATGTGACATGAAATTGTATTGAAAGAAATCTCATTACTGAAATTTTTCCTTGTAGAAGACAGTTAAGGACATGGCCCCTCACCCGCCCTGTCATTTCCGGTCTGGCCAATGCCCAGTCACACTGACATGTGTAGCCACACAAGGGCACAACTGTGACATCCTGCTGGAGCACTCCTGGTCCCTCTGCCCCCCGTTCTGACCAACCCTGCACACTCCCAGTCCTCCAGAGCATTCCCTATAGTGACATAGCTGTGTTCACCCTCCTGGAGCACTCCCGGGCCCCTGCCCCCAGTCTGGCCAACCCTGTACACCCCCAGTCCTCCCGAGCATTCCCTATAGTGACACAGCTGTGATCACCCTCCTGGAGCATTTTCTGTCCTCTTGGGAACCTGGTCTGGCCAACCCTGCACATCCCCAGTCCTCCTGAGTGTCCCTGTCATGGCACTTGTCACACAAGGCTGTCATTTATTGTCTCTTGGTCTGTCCTTTCTGCTTGAAGTAGATCTCTCTCATAGACGTCTGGCTGGATGACAGGTGGATGAATGGTTTCAGGATCTTTTGTCCTGGAAGAGCAGGCGTCATTCAAAACCCTGATGGGCAGGGGAGTCTCTGTCCCTCTGTGTGCCCCCAGCCTCAGTGGAACATAGTATCTAGGACAAGGGACTTGGGAGTCCTCCCAGATGAAGTTTGTTCTATGAAGGTGGCTTCCTTCTGAGATCACAATACGACCACATTGCGTGCCATTCCTGTGGGACAGAAAGCACGCTACTGTATTATATCCTCCTTGCACACTGTGGCTAACAAAGGGGAAGCACACGCTCACCCTCACAAGTTCACACTTACACCTCTGTTTCTGAGCATCACTATCATGTAAACTATAGTGAATTCCTTTTTGTCTGCAGACATGTAGATGTGCCATTTAAGGTTTAAATAGAGGAGGATGGAGATGGAGTTCTGGCTAAAAGGATGGAAGTCCTTGCCTCTGGGGGTGAATAAATTACATTTTACCCAGAAGGCGCTCTGCTCTGTTCAAAGAAGTGACATGATCCTAGGATCTTTGAGACCAGGGATCGACACAGACTTTTCCATAAGGTCTTCTGTAAAGATTTTCTGTCAGTCTTGCTGTCCATGTGGTGTCTCTGACAATGACTCCGCTCTTGCACTGTGGCTTGACAGCAGCCGCAGGCCATCCGTAACTCATGTTCCAGCCACACTTGATTGACAGAATCCAGGAAGAGGTCCCATTTGGCCCATGGGTGATAGTTTCCCACACTCCAGATCTGCAACATGATGGATGATGGGGGAGAGGGCTCTTCTTTTCCAGTGGCAGAGTGGGAGTACACTGGGATATATCCTGCCTGACCCTGGCCCCTCCACTTGAAAGGAAAAAAAGATGATAGTGAGATTGGCCAACAGTGAAGGCCTCAGGAATTCTCCTGCTTTTCTCTGTAGGCCTCAAGTTTGCCACAAGACGTTTGTCTGTGGTTGAACTCCACGTAGGTATTGTTTGGCTGAGTCAGTCCCCATTGCCTGGTGGGTATATTATATACCACACAGATGGTCATCTTGTCCAGGCCAAGACCATGAGCACATTTAGGGTTCGCCTGAGTTAGCAGAGGATATAGCATGTGTGGGCTTCAGGACAAGTCTGATTCAGCCCTCAGCAATGTTACGGAGCATCTGGCTTCCGGGGCTCTCTGTGGCACTGGCACAGGCCTGGCTGAGGCCACTTCTGCAGTCATGGTGGAAAAAACCCCTGGCCTGGGCAGTTCACCCCATCCTTGGCCCTACAGGCTAAGACCCAAGGTTCCTCCCACCTCATTGGCTGGGACCAGGCCACATGCCCATGAATGAACCAATCCCTGGAGCCAGGGAGTGGAGCCATGGAGGTTGGCACATGTTGTTAGAACCTCTGTTGTAATGACTTCTAATGGCTGTGGTGGCAAGATCTTATGGGATGCATCTGTTAATAAAACGAATATTAATTTCTGATAGTAAGTGGGTCCAAGGTGCTGGCTTAGCACCTAGCACCTCAGTCCCAGCACCACAGTACTGCTGTACTTCTCTGCAGAGACAATGGCTGAGGAGCAAAGTGGATGGAAACTGGCCCAGAGTGCACAAGGGAAGTGTGTGTGTTTAGGGGATTGGGGATAATAGCTCTGGCCAAGCTGTAGCTCCAACTTACCTAGGTTCAAGAATGTGCAGGGAATCCGTGGTGTTTCACCATTCATCATTTTGCAGATGGAGAATATGCCTTTGCATAGAGTCTGGCAAGACTTGTTTCAAGTCTTCTGTAGTTGGTACGGGAGTCAGGAAGACAGCACCCTCCATCTGCTGGGATAGGCATGAGAGGCTGAGTGCTCTCAAGAAAGTGTCTGGCTTTCTGTGAGCCTGCACACAGGCCTGATGAGGACAGTTCACGGTTTTGTTCTGAGGAGGGAGTGGTGCCACGTGTGATCCCGGGAAGGGGACAGACCTGGAGTCCGCTGTAGAGCTACTTCATGGGAGTGGGGTGATCTGAAGCATCCGCCCCATGAGATGTCTGTCCTTTATTGAGTTCTGGGTATGGTTTCTGTGACTGTGTCCTAATGGATGGGATTTCCAAGGAGCGGGATTTTTGGCTTCACTATAAGAGTTGGTCCACCCGGACTGGGCAAGTCCCATTTTGCTGCTGAGAATTGTGTCTCCAGCAGTTGGAGTCTGTATTACAGGCCTAGAGGTCAATGGTGGGGTGGATACAGTGGTCAGTAGGCTATTGTTATTGATGATTTTTGTAAATGAAATCTA
This sequence comes from Enhydra lutris kenyoni, assembly GCF_002288905.1. NCBI lineage: Eukaryota > Metazoa > Chordata > Mammalia > Carnivora > Mustelidae > Enhydra > Enhydra lutris. The sequence goes on from NW_019154096.1 coordinate 1,163,613, forward strand.
TATAGGATGATATGTTAGATCTTATGGTTAGGGATCCACATTAGGTGCCCATAAATGGTGCTTTTTCTGAATTTCATATTTGGTATCTTTTTACTACTTCTAATAGCCCTCCTTGTACTCTACTTCTAATAGCCCTCCTTGTACTTGGTATTCCAAGGAGCAATGCATTACAACATTGCCTGCATTGTGTTGATGAGGATTTGAGCATGAAAAGGTTATCAGTGCTTCCACAAGTTGTACACTGGAACAGCCAAAAAATAAAATTTTATTTTTGACACTAAGTAGGAAATATCCTGCTGTGATTCTTAGTTTAAACCAGGGGAGGGGTCCTCTTTTGGTACTGGTAATGAGTACCATAGGCCTTCCTAGGGAACATTATCAGATTCTATTGTTAACTTGGTCTTTGTTTTTGTGGAAGAATCAGGAGTCAACCAGTTGTCTCCTGTCTCATTTTCCATGATAGTTCCACAATATTTGGTTTCACACCTCTACCATTGTGAAATCCCAACTTTGACACCAACTTGCCCTTCTCTGTCAAGGGCAGAGAGCCAAGTTTGAGCCAAGACAAGAGCCGCTTCTGGGTGACTGGGAGACTCAAGGATCAGAATGCTGTTGGTAGGGAGTTACTGGGAACCTAAATTCCAAACCAGCTCCTGACACCCAGATGAAATACATTTCTTTTTTTTTTTTAAAGATTCTATTTATTTATTTGACAGAGATCACAAGTAGGCAGAGAGGCAGGCAGAGAGAGGTGGGCGAAGCAGGCTCCCCACCGAGCAGAGGGCCTGATGTGGGGCTCGATCCCAGGACCCTGAGATCATGACCTGAGCCCCAGGCAGAGGCTTAACACACTGAGTCACCCAAGCGCCCCCAGATGAAATACATTTCTGACTTAGAAACTTCAGATAGAAATTTTGTGTCCATGATGACAACTGAAGAAAATGTGTCATCCCTAAACCTAACCTTCACCCCTAACAACGCTGAAACCTAAGCTGACCTTAAAGCCCAAATTAGAACCCTGAATCCCAAACCTGAAGCAGAACCCAAAACCTGGACCCGAGCCCTGGATCCAAGCCCTGAACCACGAACCCAAACCCTAAACCAGGCCTCTAAGTCATGAACCACGAACCCAAATCTCAGCATGAAGCCAAACCCCAAATTTGACCTTGAACTTTATCTGTATCTGAACCCTGAGTCTTAAAGCCTAAATCATAAACTTAAAGCCCTAAACTCTAACTCTGTTCCCTTGCCCTTCACTCTAAATCCTCACCCTGACACTAAACCCAAAGCCTGATCTAGAACTCTGACTAAAACCTGAACTTGAACCCAAATTCAAACACTTCACCACACTTTGCTTATGCATTTGCCATTGATGGATATTTGCAGTTTCTACCTTTTGATTCTTGTGAACATTGTTTGTGTTGGGGGCTAGGGTTAGGGTCTTGGATTGGGGTCAGGTCCAGGCTTGAGACCAAGTTGAGGTCAGAGTGTGGGTCTGCATCAGGCCATGTTCAGTGCCACTGTTTGGGTCAAGGACTGTTGTAATTCCACATTGTTTCCAATTCATTGTTCCCTAGCTATTTTTGGAGAAGTTGGGGGATATTGGGCTCCATGCAGCTTGAATTTCCGGAATGAAATGGCTTCAGCTGGATCCCAGGAGTGAGCAGGACCTTCCACTGAAGGTCCCACAGTCCTGCACTGCCTTCCACCGCCTGCAGAGGGCGCCAGACCCGAGCTCCCGCCCTGAGCCCAGGCTGCGCAGCCACAGCTGGGACCGGAGCCCCGCCTCCTCAGGACCCACGGTGGAGACTTCTGGAGAATGTGGGGCGGCTCCCACCCTAACAAGACAAGCTGAGGAGGGTGTGGGTCTGCGTCCACACTGACAGGACCCATTGTGGAGGACGCGCCCACACTGACAGCAGTCCAGCCTCCTAAGGACCGGACGCTGGAGGAGGTGAGGAGAAGCCGCTTGAGTGTGGACCGGCAAGGGGGTACGTGGTCTCAGGACCCCACATAGCAAGGGCGCCCTGCGTAGACACTGGGGCTTCCGTCATTTTGTGTGCGGTGACTTGGCGTCCTGCTGTGCTGAGCGCGGGGCTGTGGGGTCCCCCCTTTCTGGGCTCGGATGCTCCTCTGTCCTCCGTCTGTGTTTGTGTGCTCGCGGATTTGGTTCCTGGGGCTCCTCAGATGGTCTGCAGTCAGGGAGCGTCCGCCTGCCTCGGGGCTTGTGCTCCCCCACCTCGGCCCTGCGGGGTCCTTCCCGCGTCCACACCCACTCCGGGCTGGCCCCGAGTCCGGAAGTTCAGGAGCCACAGTGCGGACTCTGTAGACGGTTTTGGAGAGTAGGTATTTTCCCAGTGTGGGTTCTTCCCTGAGCACAGCGCCTCCCCATCTCCGTGTGTCTCCCTCCTTATCTGTCGTTATTGTTGCAGGGCTGTCAGAGGACCAGGTCACCTCCTTGGTTCAGGGGACTCCCGGATGTCTTGCTCTTTTGGATGCAGGTGTAAATGAGATTGTTCTCTGTAGTCTCTTTCTGATGGTTCCTTCCGAGCATGTAGAAATGCCACTGATTTGTGCATATTGATTTTGTTCCTTGCAAGTTTCTTGAATTTATTAGTTCGATTTGCCTAAAACTCAAACTGCCAGTTATTTGACCAGCAGCGTGGGTTTATTTGGAAAGAGCAGAGAATGGCAGTCTGGGCTGAGCAAGCTACGGTCCCATCACAGGCAAGTGTGAGAAACAAAGGAGAGGAACATTATTTCATGGAGGAGGAAGAAGTTGGGAGGGGTGCTTGGAAGGAAAGTCCCCTGGAGAAAGGCAGGGCAGGGCTTCGGGGTGATGGAGAATTCTCACCAGCTGAGCTGCAAGCTCCTACAAAAAGTCAGGAGATGAACCTCCAGCTTCCCCTGTGGGGCCTGGAATTGGTGAGTCTCTCCTGTAAGGGATTGCAATGTGGGGTCTGTAATGGGCACTGAGCACCAGGCGCCCCCTTCCAGCCTCCCCTTCTGGCATCCCAGTCCACTTTACTGGGGCTTCCCTTCTTGCTTTTGCACAGTTCTAACCAGCTTGTGGTGGAGCATTGTGGAAAACTGGAATTCCAAATCCACTGCTTCTACTGCATCTGAGACACGGGGGCCCATGATTTAATCCTCACGTGTCTCTTGCTAACATGTGGCCTCTCCACGTTGGGTGACCTGGATCTGGGAGGGCTTGGCCTCCATCCCAAAGTCTGATATCCTCTCTGCTTCTGTGTCGTCGTGCTAACATGGATGTTTGGAAGAGTCATTTTCTCTGCGGTGATTTCAAAGTGCAGTCAGCTTGTTATAGCAGCACAAATAGGTGCTGTCTCCACACTCAGATTCCCCAGCCGTCATTTCTTTACCACATTTGCCACTTCACACGGGATGCTTCAATGTTTTTGACCCCACACCAGGATAATGTCCTGCAGAACCACCACATAACTGAAATGAGATCATTACAGAACCCATCCAAGGGTTAGTGTTAGGGACTAGGGACATGGCAGGACTGACCTGACCCCATGGAGAGCTGTCTGGGTGGCTGAGTTGACAGTGTAGGTGAGGGTGAGTGTCTGGCTCTGGCTTTGTGTCCAGGGGTCAGCTCAGTGTGGGTGTGTCCTCAGCTGGGCATGCAGATTTCTGCTCCTCTGAATCCTTTCCGGAGTTCCAAATGGCACAATTTCCTTCTGGGTGGCAGGCTGAGTCCTCTGGGATTGCTCAGGTGTCCCCTATCCCTTGTGCTCTGAGGAAAGGCCCCTGGGAATGGACCTATCAGAACCAAACCATGGCTTAGGGTTGGGGCCTAGGGGCATGGGAGGACCCATCTGAAGGCTCTGTGGAGAGCTTCCCAGACTGCTGAGCTGAGGATGTACATCAGGGTGAGTGTCTTGCTCCGGATTTTTTGGACAGAGGTCCACTCACTGTGGGCATGGCCTCAGGTGCACATGCAGATTTTTTCTGCTGTTCATCCTTTCTGGAGTTCTACATGGCATGGTTTCCTTCTGGGCGGCAGGCTGAGTCCTCTGGTATTGCACAGGTGTCCCCAAATTGTAGGGCTTCTACTGCAAGGCCTCTGGAGTCAGAACCCTGAGAACCAAACCAAAGGTTATGGTTAGGGCCCACCACATGGCAGGCCTGATCTGCCAGCACTTTGTCCATCTTTCTTGGGTTGTGGGGGAGGGGTGGAGTTGAGGGATTGGTTCAGGGTGAGTGTCAAGCTCCAGGTTTGCATCCAGGGTCCTGCTGAATATGGGGGTGTCCAGAGGTGGGAATGCAGATTTCAGTTCCTCTGAATCCTTTCTGGAGTTCCAAATGGCATGGTTTTTCTCGGGGTGGCAGTGAATCCTATGGTGTTCCTCACTGTCCCCAATCTCTGGGGCTTTGGAGCCAGGCCATTGGGGACAGACCTCTCAAGACAGAATCTAGGCTTAGAGTTTGTGCCTATGGGCATGGCTGCACTGATCTGAAAGCACTGTGGTGAGGATCACAGGGGTCTGAGTTGAGAGCATGGTTCAGGATCAGTATCAAGGTCTGGGTTTGTGTCCAGGGGACTGCTGAATGTGGGGGTGGTCTCAGATGTCCAAGCAGATTTCCTCTACTCTGAATCCTGGTTTCCTTCTGGGTGGCAAGCTGAGTTCTCTGGGATTCCCCAAGTCTCCCCGGGGAGAGGGTGAGACAAGACCTTGCAAGGGCAAGATACTTTTTACAGTAAAATAATTCACCAGATGGGCTGAACAGCAGAAAAGACACAGCTCAGGAGTAAATCAGTGAACAGGAATATCATACCAAAAACTTCTTTAAGAACACAATACATAGCAAGGGAAGATAGGAGAGAAAGCTGAGATATAAAGGACAAACCCTCCAACTTTCCAACATCATTCCCTACTCATTTATTTCCATTGCCGTCAGCTCCTTCCCAGCCAAAAATAAGTCACCTGAGCCAGCCTTTTTTCTTCCTGAGTTTGGGGCACTGCAAAGCCCACCAGAGGGGCCAAGGGCACCCCTGCACCTGCTGAGCTGAACCCATTTGTACCCCAACAGTGAGCAGGTACCAGCCTGGCCCTCTGGTGCCCCGTGGTCTGTGGCAGTCCTTCCTTCTAGACCCTGCTTTGCTGCTATTCCTTCCCTAACCCTGGTCTCAAACTAGGGATTGCTCCTGGAGGAGGAGCCCAGGGAGATGAGGCTCAGGAGGGCCTCCCTGCCTGGAATCTCCATGTGGGGAGTGCACAGCCCACACATTTTGCCCAGAGACTTGCAAAATGCAGAGAGGCAGATTTCTTTTCTCTTTTTCTCTCTCTCTCTCTAGCCTCACACCAACCAGGAGTTCTTAGAACTTTCTTCAGTGACTTCTAGGTGTAGCCTGGCGGCTGTTTCCACAGAAAGGCCACTTGAGCATGATCAAATACATGTATAAGCAATTACATTTTTTTAAAAAAACAACAAGCCAATGCGCACAAACCTTTGACAGCAGCATGACGCTCAAGTGACTGGAGTCCCTACCTTGGGCAATAGCGGCAGAGGCCAGGTTCTGCCACCCAGGACCCTGGACCTTTGGCAGTTTCCACGATTGCAAATCCAGACATGCAGAATCCTGAGGGACAACCTACTAACTGCAAAAGAGCAAAAATTCATCAGGATTCAGAGAGTGGAAATCCATTTGTACTGGAAAAGAAAGAAGCAGGCTTGCTGTGAATCCAGCGGGGAGGACAGGCATAGATAAAGTCTGCTGTATGAGTCATGGAAACTATTGTTCCTCAAAGATGCTGTCTCTGTAAAATGCTATGAGGACTCTCTCTTGGGGAACTCCTGCTTTCCTACCAGTGACACCCCCAGATTCTGCTTTGCTAGTCCCATGGATTCCTGGGGATACCCAGTTGCTAAGCTACACTATCCTCATGACAACACTTGTTAATGGACTGAATGTTTGTGTCTTGCCCCAATTCAGATGTTGAAGTCTTAACCCTCAAGGAGTGCCATCAGGAGGTGTGGGCTTTGAGAAGTGATGAGGTCATGAGATTGGAACCCTTGTGAATGAGATAAAAGCACTTCTGAGAAAAGACCTGAGAGCTTGTTCTGCCAGCTGTCAGCCATGCAAGGCTACAACAGGAATATCGGCATCTATAGATAATGAAGCAGGCTCTTGCTAGATATCAGATTTCCCAGGACCTTGCTTTTTGTCTTCTCAGCCTCTAGAACTGCAAGGAATAGTAAAGGTTTTGCTGTTTCAGCCACCCAGCCTGTGATCATTTGTTGCAGCAGCCTGATCTGAATAAGGCAGAGCCCAAGTCCTGATTAATCCCTGCTTCTACTCATTTCCGCTCAGAAAGAGCTTCTAATCCAGAACTGACCTCTGCTCTCCATACACCTGCTTCAGACTCCTTCTGTGAGAGCCCAGACTTTGTAAAAGATGCTTCCCTCCTCCCGCATGGCAACCAGCATTCTATGACTCCTGAGGAATGTCCTCCCTGACTGTATTGAGTCAATAAATCTGATTTTGTTCCTGGAGTCCTGGGATTGAGTCCCACATCGGGCTCCCAGCTTCATGAAGAGTCCTCTTCTCCCTCTGACCTTCTCCCCTCTCATGCTCTCTCTCTCACTCACTCTCTCTCTCTCAAATAAATAAAAATCTTTTAAAAATCTGATTTTAACAGGCCATAAGTTTGTTCTTGCTGGTCTTTGGAAGATTAGGCATTAGCCCTTCTGAGAAAGTTCTGAATGGCTGCTTCATGAAGGGGTGAACTGTGTCCCCAAAGTCTCTTTTTCCTGCCTTCTAATCACAGATGCTGAGACAAAACCTCCCAGGTGCTGGTTTCTCACAGCACTTAATGCTTTGGCTTTGAAGTTCCTCACTTGACAGTTCTGCTTTAATCAGTTTGTGACAAAACAGCCAATTGGTGGTGGATGCAAAGTGCACTGATAAAGTTAATATCAGGGAACAATTTTTCGAGTGTCAAGCATGTGCATGTGTGTGCACCCACATATCCATGTGCTATGCATTATGGTAAATGTCTGACAAGAACTAAAATATCAAAAAGTCAGGATACCCCATTAGCTGATATTGTTATTATCCCTACGTCCTAAACTACAAAAAACAGGGTCAGAGAATAAGAAGTGGCGAAGAGAATCAAGATTTGAGGCAGTTCGACTTCACAGCCAGCCTTAACCAATAAGCATGTACACCTGTGTCTAGTTTTAGCTCTGCGTAACCTTGCCATAACCTTGGATAAGCCCTTCATCTCTCAGGTTCAGGCTCTTGGTCCAAAGAGGGAAGGGGCACAGGTTGAGTACCTCCAATGGGACTTCCTGGCAGGCTTGTTCATCCAAGCATTCCCGTTTCAGTTTGAGTAATTGAATCCAGTCTTTGTTTTACCAAAGGCCAAGTTTGTCCAGTGTGTCCACGCCACCAGCCAGCAGCATTTGTCCACACCATGTAACAACTGAGCAACATTCATAGGAATGGGGAAGAAAAGATGTCCATAGGTGTTGACAGATGTTCTGCATGAAGGGACAGGAGCTGGGGCCATCACCTGCTGTTTCTAGTGGCCTTCTCTGTCGAGTTAAAATAAATGGCAATTATTTGCAATGACTTGGATGGAAGTAGAGGGTGTTATGCCAAGGGAAGTAAGTCAGTCAGAGAAAGACAATTATCATATGATCTCACTCTTATGTGGAGTTTAAGAAACAAAACAGAATCATAGGGGAAGAAAGGGAAAAAATAAAACAAGATGAAATCAAAGAGGGAGACAAACCAGAAGAGACTTTTTTTTTTTTAAGATTTTTATTTACTTATTTGACAAACAGAGATCACAAGTAGGCAGAGAGGCAGGAAGAGAGAGAGAGGAGGAAACAGGTTCGCCACTGAGCAGAGAGCCCGGTTCAGGGCTCGATCCCAGGACCCTGAGATCATGACCTGAGCTGAAGGCAGAGGCTTCAACCCACTGAGCCACCCAGGTGCCCCTCAGAAGAGACTCTTAATCATAGGAAACAAACTGAGGGTTCTTGGAGGGGAGGGGGATGGGTGGATGGGGTAACTGGGTGATGGACATTAAGGAGGGCATGTGATACAATGAGCACTGGGTGTTATAAAAGACTGCTGAATCACTAACCTGTATGTCTGAAACTAGTATTATATGTTAATTAATTGTATTTAAATTAAAAATTTATTTTAAAATAATTTAAAAATTAAGTAACAATCAAATCATGATCAGAGCTATCTAGCAGGGAGTATCAGATATAGCAGTCAGTTAAATTTAAGGGGCTTGCCAAAGTTTAGGAGAGTCACACTAGGTCATTTTCCTGTGTGGGGAAGTCTTCAGGGGCAGTTCCAAAGACAAAGATTATTAATATTTCTCCTTCCCCCATTCCTCCTAGAGCCAAGGATGTTTCCTCCACTCACCCACTGGCCCTGTATGTAGGTGTTGCTTTCTCTCTACCAATCACAAGATCAGTGAGTAGCTATAACGTCACCTTTTCCAATATCCCCCTACCCCCAACCTTTTGTTTTTAATGGCCATGGGCAACAGGGACAAAGGCATTTTTTAAAAACTTACAGAGATCTATTATGCTCTACTACCTTGGCCCACATGGGCCACTGCAAAGGGATTCTGCAAACTGTGTACTCAGATGAGTGGTCATTATCTTCAAAAAGGCAGGGACTGTGATAGACACAGGAACCAAAAAAGCAAGAATTAATGGACCATCAGAATAATGGAGTACCAACACTTTTTCGTCCTTGGTTTGAATCCTCAAGGCCCAGTGTCTCAACAGAATTTTCATTTTGGTCTCATCTGACTCACTTGTCCACCCCTGGGCCAGTTGGCAGTTATACTAAGAACTGGAAATTTTTCTTAGAAGAGGAAAAGAGTATTTGTCAGGTAAACCCAAAAAATGTCCATTATAAGAAGTTAGGCCTTTTGTCATGGTACTCCATTAGCACCCTCTTGACCGTTAAAGAAAAAAAATTTTGTGACACCCATTAAGACAGTAAGGAAGATTTTATTCAAGGGATGCTACTATGATGGGATTTTATTTTATAGTATGGGAGAGAGATCTGGCTCAGCTCAGACAAATGGAGATTTATAGCTAAAGAGCACGGTGGGGCCACTGAATGTAAAATTAAGATGGAACATCAAGGGTAAGGATGAAGGGATTCTGGCTAAACCATCTGGACAGTAATATTGTTGAAGGAAGGCTAGGGTCATAAAATATTGAGAGCAGGGGATAAGGAATTTTTTAAAAGATTTATTAATATATTTTAGAGAGAGGGAGCAGGAGTAGGGAAAGAGAATTTTAAGCATACTCTTCACTGAGCATAGAGCCTGATGTGAGGCTTGATCTCAGGACCATGATATCATGACTGGAGCAGAAACCAAGAGTCAAACATTCAACCAACTGCACCAACCAGGTGCCCCGGGAATAAGGGATTTGATCAGATATTAAGCATTGTAAGATACTGAAGCACCTGGGTGGCTCAGTTGGTTAACTCTCTGGCTTTGGCTCTCAGGTCATGATCTGATCCCAGGATCAAGCCTGGCATTGGGCTTCCTGCTCAGTGGGGAGTCTGGTTCTCTCTCTCCCTCTGCTACTTCTCCTGCTCATGCTCCCTCTCTCTTTCAAAATAAATAAATCTGGGGTGCCTGGGTGGCTCAGTGGGTTAAAGCCTCTGCCTTCAGCTCAGGTCAGGATCCCAGGATCCCAGGGTCCTGGGATCGAGCCCCGCATCAGGCTCTCTGCTCAGCGGGGAGCCTGCTTCCTCCTCTCTCTCTCCTGCCTCTCTGCCTACTTGTGATCTCTGTCAAATAAATAAATAAAATCTTGGAAAAAAAAAATAAATAAATCTTAAAAAAAAAAAAGAGTGGTAAGATACCAGGGGTGAGAGATAAGGAATTTGATCAGATATCAAGAGTAGGATAGGATATTGCTGTAAAATTGACTAAGCAGATTTCTTGCTAAAACTGGGCTACGTGGGCAGAGCCTGAGGTCAAGGCCTGGACAGAAAGAGGACTCAGAAGAACCTGACTCAAGTCTGGTCAAGGAGAAAGTCTTCATCATCTATGACTCATTGTATTTTCTGTAGTCACACATTTCACTAATTCTTTTATCAGACATTCAGTGAACAAGAAACATGAAAACAGCAGCAATAATAATAACAAATGTAAGCTAGAGTTAGCAGAGACAAAGGCAGTCAGGAATCCGCCTCATCAGATTTAGAATATAAATGACTCCATGGCCGAGTTACTACCACTGCTTGACTTCACTGTTGAGATTAAGATGTAGTGCAGAGGATCAGAGGGAAGGGAGGGAAAACTGCATGGGAGTCATCAGAGAGGGAGACAAACCATGAGGCACCTTTAACTATAGGAAACAAACTGATGGTTGCTGGTGGGGGAGGGGAGTGGGAGACATGGAATAACTGGGTGATGGGCATTAAGGAGGACATGCGATGTGATGAGCACCAGGCGTCATCCACAACTGATGAGTTACTAAAATCTGTGTGAAACCAATGATGTACTATCTAAAGGCTAATTGAATTTAAATACCTAAAAAAGACACTTAAAAAAATGATGTAGCATAACTCACAATATCCTTTGAGTGGAAGAATGTGCAGACTTTCCACACCTCTGCTGTCCAAGTCCCATGGCTAGCAGCCACATGTGGCTAATGACCACTTAAAAGGTGGCCAGTTCAAATGGAGAAATGCTGTAAAAGCAGAATAAACACTGGCTTTCAAAGACATATTGTAACCAAAGGTCAGAGAGTATTGCCATCCTCACATCGCAAACATCACATGACTTCTACAGCTAATGAGAGTGGGACCCAAGATGGGAGAGGTCAACATGAAAGTCCATGATGTCAGAAAGAACATGGGGAAGAAGGAGTTACAATCCTGAAGTGGATGGGCTGAGGACAGTCAGAATGCCTTTTTGGGCCGGGGGGACAGGTGATTCTGTATACGGACAAAGAGAATTCACTGGAGATGACATCTGTATGCCTCACATTTTCAAGGGAAAATTATGAAAACACGTATAGACCCACAGCCATAGTTGAATTATGTTTGAAATGTATTCAGACCTACTCCAGTCAGTAAATTGCATACTTTCACATTTAGCTTCTCAATTTTCTCTTCGGCTCCTCCCATTCTTGAAATCCCAACACAAATCCCATCTCTTGCCTAAGGACCATAAAATACCTCACTATCAAAGGCCACAGTTCATTCATTCATTTGATTCTTTCAAAACAACCTAATCTTGAGTGATGTCTTAGGCGCTCTTCTAGGGGACTAGTGACACGGTGAACAAAACACGTAAAGATCTCACTTTCATGGAGCCTATCTGGTATTTAGGGGAAAATCTTTCCTTATCAACATGAAAAGACTTATTATGGATGTTGCTTAGAATTTCAGTTTTTTTCTTGACAATATCTCAGGTGATCATCTTTGAGGTGGTTCTCCTGAAAATCCCTTTGGGGGGGACTGATTCAACTTTCTGAGTCAGATGCTTTCCTAGAGACAGGGGTAACAGGAAAAGTGACAACTGTCACTCTTGCATTAAGAACAGGGATCACAATGCCTGAAACAGAGATACGCTGCTCAGCTGTCAGGCTCCAAATGTGTGTGGCCAACTAATGGAACCTGTCGCTCAGAGGTTATCATCCTGAGAGCAATGGGAAATCCCTCTAGTTAAGGACTCTTCTTGATGGAAGCTTGACAATGGCCTTGATTCATTTACTGTGATGTTTAAGTAATTATACACATTAAGAAAAGTGCACAAGGCACTTACATTTCCATGATACCATCAAGGATATTGTTGTTCTATTAAAATGTTACATCTAGAGCTGTAATGTATAGAGTAGTTAAATCAATCACTATGTGGTACAGGTGAAACTATTGTAACAGCCATACTTCCATAAAAAAGAAAAATTTTTTTGTGGTTTCTGATCTAGGAATCAGCCAGTGAATAATTCTATATCAGTGTCCAGTTACCGGGCTAAACATGTAATTTATTTGTACTTCTGAGGGTAAGCTGAATTGTGATCACTGAGCCAGCTGTGTTCTAGTAGCTACTCATTTACCCAACATAACAGATATAAGAAGATAAAAGGCTTCTAAGGAGACTGATGATTTATATTTTGAACCACATCTTGGCAGGTATAACTTGCAATTTGTGCTTAGTGATAACATTTCTGATATTTACTTTCTCCTTCCCTTGGCAAGTCAAGTTAGTTAAAAAGTAACTAGAATTGAGTCATTGTTTTTCTTAAATGTTTACAGAGCTATAGAACTCTCAAGCTTTCTTTACTAGACAGAATTAGATCGCATTAGTGATAAAGATCAGAATGATTTATATTGCTAAAGTGAGAGCTGTCTGTCAGTTTGGAGAAAGCTCATTTTTATAACCAACAGATTGGCTGGGCTAGAGATTAATGAGTGCTGTGGGTGGGGTGCCGAAAGTGATACATTCAATGACCTGTGGAATTTGTTCTGTAATTTCCCAGCTCCTCTGTTCCGCAGAGCGTCTTCTTCAGTACCCAGCACTGCCCATAACTACATTCAAAAAATCACTTTACAGAACCGGGTTCTGTTTTGTTTTGCTTTTTTTTTTTTTTTTAATTTTTAAAACACTTTATTTATTTATTTACTTGACACAGAGAGAGAGAGTACAAGCAGGGGGAGCAGCAGACGGAGGGGGAGAAGCAAGCTCCCTGCTTGGTGGGGTTGCATAGGGGCTGGAGAAGACAGAATGGGAAGGGGACAAGGAGAACAGTGGGTTTCAGCTTCTTGGAAACAGAGCCCACATCTATATGTTTATCTCACTGCTATAAACCCAGGTCACAGCACAGTGCCTGCAGCAGAGTCATGGAAGTGCTCCAGAACTGATAACTATTGTATTTATACTACTAAAATTCCCTCCACAAAGGGCCAAGTGCCATAGCTTCTCCCAGTTCCCCACACTGAGCGCAATGAAGAATCAAACTATCGGATTAAAGATGGTGAGAGGCGTTTTCAGGACCCAGATCACAGGAGCCATATTGTATTGCAGGACCAGGGGTCTTACCAGTGACTAGGTATTCACTCCTTTTAAGAGGCTAGCTCCTTGGATCTCCCTCTTCAATCCTCTGAACCTGTCTGGCATCAGAAACAAAAGTAAACATTACTTATTGCCCTTGTTTATTTTTTACTATTATTTGTTAGAGGGGAAGAGAGAGAAATCACAAGCAAAGGGAGCAGCAGGCAGAGGGAAGGCAGGCCCCCTACTAGAGCCTGGTATGGGATCCAATCCCAGGACCCTGGGATCATGGCCTGAACCAAAGGTAGACACTTATCTGAGTAAGCCACCCAGGCATCCCTTATTGTCCTTCTTTAAAATTTAATGCATTCTCTCTCCCTCTCTCTCTGTCCCCACTCTGTCACTCATACACGCACAATCACAGAGTCACAGACAATAGCAAGGTATTTCCCATTCTAAGTTGCTAAGGCACTATGAGCTTAAGCTCAACAGAATCACTTTGCCAGCTGCTGCTCTATTGTGCCCTGACCCCTTCTCTGTCCCCAAGCTCGATCTATGACTCAAGTGTCATGGTGGTGGCTCTTTCTGCCCTCCCTCCACAAGGCTGTCATCAGCACACTCTTCCCCATGGCTCCACTCCCAGGCACTGGCTGCCTTTGGCCTAGTGGTCTGCCCTCTCCTAGAGCCTTTCCACTCTCCCTGAGGGGAAGAGAACCCTTGCTTCTCCCCAGTGGCTGTCATGTGTCCGCTATATATTGTGACGATCAGCCCGATTAAGAGATTGGGAACTAAAAGACCTGCTTCTGGTTATGGATAAAACTCAGTCTGGGGCTTGGGACATGTGACAGCAGCACATGGTGGTAGAACTGAGACAGGGAGTTAATCTGCATTTTCACATCTGGTCAGCAGCAGAACAAAGAGGACACCCCAGATCTCCTATCTCCCAGAACAGTACTCTTCAAGTAACTTACAGCACCATCCTTCTCCAGCTTTGGGAGTGGCACTTTTCCAACCCCAAAGTCTTGATTCTAGGCAGCACTCTGAGAGATATTCCCTCCAGAATCACCCCTGGCTGGAAGCAGTGGTTGGCCAAGGCCTCCCAAATATCTTCCCTTCAGAGTTGCGCTTGCGTCAAACTCAAAACTGTGGCACATACGGGACTTTCCTGTTGGCCTCTAGCTCTAATGTCCTATTGGACTTCAGAGGTGCTCTTTTATACCCATTTACCTTATAACATCACTGTGTGACTCCTCTAGAATTCACTCCATGGTTTTTCTCCTCTACTGATTGTTATGGACTGAATTGTGTCCCCACAAAAGTCATATGTAGAATTCCTAATCTCCAGTGTGACTGCCTCTGGAGATAGGGCCGAGAAGGAAGTACTGAAGGTTTGATGAGGTCACGGGAGTCCTAATCTGCTAGGACTGGTGTCCTCATGAGGGGGAAACACATGAAAGCACTCTCCCTACCTCCCCTCTGGGGGCCCACAGAGAAGAGGTCATCTGAGGGCACAGTGGAAAAGATAGCAATCCAGGCGCCTGGGTGGCTCAGTGGTTAAAGCCTCTGCCTTCGGCTCAGGTCATGATCTCAGGGTCCTGGGATCGAGTCCCGCATTGGGCTCTCTGCTCAGCAGGGAGCCTGCCTCCTTCTCCTGTCTCTCTCTGCCTGCCTTTCTGCCTACTTGTGATCTGTCTGTCAAATAAAAAAAAAAAATCTTAAAAAAGAAAAGATAGCGATCTACAGGCCAACAAGAAAAGGCTCACTGGAAACCAACCTTGCTGGCACCTTCATCTGGAACTTCTGGCCTCCAGATCTATGAGAAAATACATTTCTGTCATTTAAGCCCCCCAGCCTGTGTTTGGTATAGCAGCCTGAGTAGAAAAAAATATACTGATAAAGCCTTCTTTCAAGTTTTGGAGAAACTTTCTATACACTGTGCTCCATGCTTTTGGGTCTAAACCTTCTCTCCATAGCCGTTTCTAATATTTGAGCCAGAGAAGTCATAAATACTAGGAATGTTGGAATTGGATAGGGAATCAATAACCATCTAACTCAGTATCCCCAGCTATGAAGAATTAACACACACACACACACACACACACACACGCACGCACGCACACACACACACACTACAAACATGGTTATCCCACTTAATTATATCAGTGATTTCTTGATACCCAAGCCCAAATACCAGCTCCCCTTCGGAGTACTAACCTATCTCCCTGTGACCTACCCACTTCCATGCAGACCCAGGACCTTATACCTCAACTCCTGCCAAGCTAACGACAAAAGTTTATGATTCAGTTCCTACCTCTCCTGCTTTATTCATGACCTCTTAAAGTCTAGCGACCCCATCCTCCTCTTATTTCCAAAAAAACAAAACAAAACAAAACAAAACAAAACCCACTGCTTCCTGGGAACCTTTCAGATGTTTTTTACCTCTACAATCTACTGGAGGATAACAATGTACCAGAACCCTTGAGTGACCGTTAATGCCTATTGGTCACATCGTGTATGCTACGTAGGACCATATTCTGTGTTCTTAACAATCATGGCTTTGACTCGTAGCTAAAGGTGGACTTTAACTAGAGTCTATTATGCAAATACCTGAAGCAGGAAGTCCCCTGCCCCGTGAATGAGGCATGCAGACTTCCAGAGGTCTTGAGGTCCTCTCTTCAAATATACACATTGACTTTGAACAGTTGTGCCCTCCCCGAGGGAAAAGACGACCATCCAAAATCAACGTGTGACCTCAGAGAGTTGCTGCTAGATTGCAGGCAGTGTTAGCGTCCTCCAGTTTGTTGGCCTTTCAGTGCTAAAAATCCCCATTTCTAGGAAAAAATATACAGTGGAAAAAAGACAGTCTCTTCAATAAATGGTGCTGGGAAAACTGGACAGCTATATGCAGAAGAATGAAACTCGACCATTCTCTTACACCATACACAAAGCAAAACTCAAAATGAATAAAAGACCTCAACATGAGACAGGAATCCATCAGAATCCTAGAGGAGAACATAGGCAGTAACCTCTTCGATATCAGCCACAGCAACTTCTTTCAAGATATGTCTCCAAAGGCAAAGGAAACAAAAGCGAAAATGAACTTTTGTGACTTCATTAAGATCAAAAGCTTCTGCACAGCAAAGGAAACAGTCAACAAAACAAAGAGGGAACCCACGGAATGGGAGAAGATATTTGCAAATGACAGTATAGACAAAAGGTTGATATCCAGGATCTATAAAGAACTCCTCAAACTCAACACACACAAAACAGACAATCATATAAAAAAATGGGCAGAAGATATGAACAGACACTTCTCCAATGAAGACATACAAATGGCTATCAGACACATGAAAAAATGTTCATCATCACTAGCCATCAGGGAGATTCAAATCAAAACCACATTGAGATACCACCTTACACCAGTTAGAATGGCCAAAATTAGCAAGACAGGAAACAACATGTGTTGGAGAGGATGTGGAGAAAGGGGAACCCTGTTACACTGTTGGTGGGAATGCAAGTTAGTGTAGCCGCTTTGGAAAACAGTGTGGAGATTCCTCAAGAAATAAAAAATAGAGCTTCCCTATGACCCTGCAATTGCACTTCTGGGTATTTACCCCAAAGATACAGATGTAGTGAAAAGAAGGGCCATCTGTACCCCAATGTTTATAGCAGCAATGGCCACGGTCGCCAGCAGACGAATGGATAAGGAAGATGTGGTCCATATACACTATGGAGTATTATGCCTCCATCAGAAAGGATGAATACCCAACTTTTGTAGCAACATGGACAGGACTGGAAGAGATTATGCTGAGTGAAATAAGTCAAGCAGAGAGAGCCAATTATCATACGGCTTCACTTATTTGTGGAGCATAACAAATAGCATGGAGGACATAGGGAGATGGAGAAGAGAAGGAAATTGAGGGAAATTGGAAGGGGAGGTGAACCATGAGAGACTATCGACTCTGAAAAACAATCTGAGGGTTTTGAAGGGGCGGGGGGTGGGAGGTTGGGGGAACCAGGTGGTGGGTATTGGAGAGGGCACGGATTGCATGGAGCACTGGGTATGGTGCAAAAACAATGAATACTGTCACGCTGAAAAGAAAAAAAAAATTTTTTAACATCAAAAGAAAAAAAAATCCCTGTTTCTATACACAAGCTTCCTCTCAAAATTCTAACCAATTAATGGAGGCAACTGGGTAATTTTCTATCGACATAACAGAAGTCCAAGGCTATGTATTTTGAAACAAACAATTTTGTCCTCTATTGGGTTTGCTATTTTAGTAGAATTATGTGTAAGAGAGGCAGTTAGAAAGAGCTTTTGATGTACAAATTTAAATTTGAACTTATTCTAATTTTGAACTTTATTCTCTTCCCTCTCCCTGGAGAATTTCTTTCATGTCCTTTTTTTTTTTTAAGATTTTATTTATATATTTGACAGAGAAGACATTGCAAGAGAGGGAACAGAAGCAGATAGAGTGAGAGGGAGAAGCAGACTTCCCACCAAACAGGGAGCCTGATGTGGGTCTCAATCCCAGGACCATGGGATCATAACCTGAGCCTAAGACAGATGCTTAACAACTGAGCCACTCAGGCATCCCCTTGTTTCATGTTCTTAACAGAATTGAGAGTTTTTATATAGAATATGGTTGGTCACCATGATTCTATGGTGCCTTGCTTGACCGAGATATAAAAGTATACAAGCATCGGGGCGCCTGGGTGGCTCAGTGGGTTAAAGCCTCTGCCTTCAGCTCAGGTCGTGATCCCAGGGTCCTGAGATCAAGCCCCACATCGGGCTCCCTGCTCAGGGGGGAGCCTGCTTCCCACTCTCCCACTCCCTGTGCTTGTGTTCCCCTCTCTCACTGTGTCTCTCTCTGTCAAATAAATAAATAAAATATTTTTTAAAAAAAGCATACAAGCATCAACTTTTAAAGGATTACATCCAGCAAATTCTTATGTTTACCATAACATTAATTTTTAAAATTTACTTGTTTAGATGCAGTACAAAAAATAGATGTTTGTCATTTTTGTAGCAAATTATTACTGGTTTTTCATTCATCTTTGAGAGTCCTGGTGAAGATGTTTGGTTCCCCTTGAAGTACTGAAAAGAAGATACTAAAAAATATTTGGGGGTGACTGGGTTGTTCAGTCGGTTGAGTGGCTGCCTTTGGCTCAGGTCATGATCCCAGGATCCTGGGATCGAGGCCATCATCAGGCTCTCTGCTCAGCAGAGAGCCTACTTATCCCTCTCCCTTTGCCTGAAGCTCTGCCTACTTGTGCTCTCTCTGTCAAATAAATAAATAAAATCTTTTTTAAAAATTGGAAGGGCTCCTCAGACACTCTTTCCTACCATCCCCATTTGTACGTAAGGAAAGGCGGTGCAAACCTGGAGGGAGAAGGCCAGAATGAAAATTAAAGAAATGAAAGAAAGAAAATGAAAGGGGAACTGGCTGAGAGACTAGAACTGAAGCTTCACCAAAGTATAGCCTTCCAGGAAGTAGAAAATGGGATGTTTGCTTCCAGCTTGGAGAGTATGGGAGCTTGAGTAAAAGAAACAAGCAAAATCCCGATGATTACGAGGCTCTGGAGGAAGGGGGTGGGGTACCCAGGTGACCAGTAGGTTACAAACCCTGATTCTACCCATTTTCGTTAGAAAGAAAGAAAAAAAAAATACCCTGCAATTCATCCTCTTCATCCCCTCCCTCCTGCAAACAGAGTAAAAAACAGTGACTCTCGAGGTACATAAAAATGAGTGAGACATAAACCAACAATCACAAACGTTTCAGAAAAATCAAGCCACGGAAAAAAAGAACAGCTTTAATATGTTTTATCCTTTCTTTCAAGAGAGAATATGCACCTAAGGAAAAAGAAAGTGCTAGACATTAACATCAATGTAATTAAATTAATCATAGGGATAAGCCAGAATATCTTATCATGAAATGAGAGCAGGCAGTTATGAAAATAATTAGCCGAGATCTTGGAAATACAAATAGCAACCGCAGTAAAAAGAAACCTTTCAAAGAGATGGGCTGAATAGCAGAATGAGCACTGCTTAAAACCAAACCAGAGAGATGGAATATCAAGCTAAGGAATTCTCTAAGAAGGCAACCCAAGGAAGAAAAAGATAAAAGCTCTGAGTGACAGGTAAGGAATTATAGAAGACAGACCTAAAAGTTCCAGCAGAGGTCTACAGACATCCCATTGGTTTGTCATCTTTCCTGCTTATCTTCTCAGCCAAAAGTAAAGCACCTCAGCGCGGATGGACTTTTTCCCAGTTATTGTTGGCTTCCGGCTCGGAGTCTCAAAGTGCTGGTTTGGGCCCCAGTTTTCCCCCGGGATTCCCCTACCAGCACCTGTGACTTCTTCAGACAGGCTCCTCAGGAAGCCCGGGACCACCAGCAGCTTCAGCGCTACCCAGTCCCTAGCACTGCGCCTCCTAAGCTAACACTTCGTTACACTCTACCCGTCGAGAGCCGGTCGGAGGCGACGCCCCAGGACTTGAATGAGTCCAGCCGCCAGATGCCAATCCAGCGATGAGAAAGCTCCTGAGCTCCGGAAGCCGCATGGGGACTCAGATCCCGAAGGCCCCTGCATCACGGTCCCGCCCCTTCACGCAGACCCCGCCCCTTTATCGGCCACGCTCCGTTGGAGCGCGGGGCTTTGTGGGAGTTGTGGTCCCCGCGCGGCCGCGAGCCTCCTGCGGGAAGGTGGGGCTGGCAGCTGGAAGAACCCGGCAACTACAGCTGCGGAGGACGCCTCCGCCTCCCCGGGGACTCGGGCTCTACGGCGGCCAATTAGGCAGGACCACGTGAGTCGCAGGAGCGGGCGCCTTCCCCTAGGCCCGCCGCCCTCCTCGCCGTCCTGCTCTCTCGCACTCCCTCACTCCCGCGAGCCCCCTCTCAGGTTTGGAACTCAGCCCTTCTGACCCGCACCTGCACAGCCAGGCCAGGATTAGGCTCCGAGCGCCCAGAAGTAGGGCTTTCCTCCTACCGGTCGCCCTTGACCCTACCTCCCAGGCGCTTACCAGCCACGCCTCCAGGGGCCTGAGAACTTTCTCCAGGTAGTGCGGTGAACAGTCTAGGACTCACCAGCTTTGGGGTTTTTGTTTTATTTTGTTTTTGGGTTTTTTGTTTGTTTGTTTGTTTGTTTGTCTCAGATCATTGTTCTTTGGTGTAGAGTTACTTGAAAACCATTGTTTCATCCTCTTGTCTGTTTCGGGGCATATTTCAGGCTAGATAATGAATCGAGTCCGTATTACTGTAACTTTGCTGGAAGCAGAAAGTAAGGGTAGCTTTTTTTCGGATACTATCTTAAACAAAATATAAAACCAACAGATCAGGATTCCAAACAATGCACCAGATTTCATACCTAGTGCCTGCTGATGAAATGATCCGTTTAAGTGTTCGCTATATTTTCGGCATTGGGGCTGGTAACCTCTAATTTTGTGCGTTATACAGAATTTTACATACACACGGGAGCAATATTTTTCAAACCCCATACTGGGACGATTAGATTGCGATTCTTAGGCTTAATATTTAATAATTCATAGGAAGAGGCCTGCTCAGACACTACTCTACACGTTTACTGATTCTGGTAGAAAAATGGAGAAAACAAAAGAGTTAAGACTCCTTCCCTTAAAAATTGATGGTCCATATGGTTTTAAAATTAAATACACTAAGATGTTATTTTCTTTTTAGAATCCTGTCCTTCACATCAATAATCTTCCACTACAAGTTCAGGTTACTTTTGTATTACTAAAACACATATTGTTAAGGGAAAAAAAAAAAAAAAGCTGTCTCCCCCTGAGTGTGAGCTAATGAGTATAACAGCTACTCAGGTGATACCAAAAATCCATCATGGTTCCTCATTCCCGAAGAAGATTCACTGCCTTTGATGGGGAACAATAACAAGGTCATTCTGGAGGTGGAATGCCTGGCGATGGTTCCTCACTGGTCTGTCAAGCTTCAAACAGGGAAGGAACTCCTTAATGTAAGATGCCAGGTTTCACCACTGTCCCAGCTGCTTTTCTTGTAGCACCTACACACGTTTTGGATCTTCCTCCTTCGAGGACTTCTCCCTCCAGCCCAGTTCTCAAGAGCTAAAGGTTGCTCAGCTCCCTTGCAACTCCCAGGTGCCAGCTTCAGGCACGGGTCCTTCAAGCAAAGTCCTTAGTGCCTCTCAGCGCCTACTGCTCTCCTCTCCTGGTGGTCTCTCCGGAAGGGGTCTTCTCTAGCTCTTCTAGCAGGAGATGGGCACTTCCCATCTGACCCTGTTGCCGGACCAACCTTACCTATCCTGCAGGGTCAGGTCAGCCTGACTTTTTATCTTTTGTTCTCTTCTGAGTGGTTAGTTTGTCATAGATACCGTGCTTTGCTTTTGTCAGAACTTACCCTGAACTATCAAAACCCTTTTCTTGTGCCAGTGAAGCCTAAGAAACATTCCTGATGAGAGACCAGGAACTCTAACAGATCATATTTATCCTGAATGTTCTGTCCAAAATGAAAAATACATTTCTGAGGAGCCTCAAGATCTCTGAGAAGGGAAGTTTCACCAACTCTGTCACGTAGTGGCATCAACTCCGATTCTTTGTCGATTTTCCTCCTTTCCCAGCTAGTAATTCTCTACCTCAGAAAGCCCACTCTCAACCGTTTCCTCTCTCAAAGGCAGTTGCTCTTAGAGTCTGCACATGGCACTTGGTGCCTGCTGGTAGTTGGCTACTGCCCTCTGTAACTTGGGTCTAACTGCTTCGGGGCGTCAAGACGAGAACATCTCTTGTTCTAAGACTTAAGATAGTTTGGGGCACATGGTAAGCAATAATCACTTTTTTTGTTTATCCAAGTGTTCGACCTTTCTTAATTATTCTAGTACCACAATTTACTTGTTCTAAGATTTGTCCTCCCCCCCCCAATTTTAATATATCTTAAGGTGGCACTCACCTTGCACTTGACGACATATCCTAGTTTAACTGACAGCATTTCTCTTAGTCGAACATAAACTATAGTGCATCTTACCCTTGATGAAAGCTAGGATGCAATCAAATATTATGGTTATGATTCTGCTATTTTAAATCCTCTGATGGCTCCCTGTACCCCCACGGTGTAGTATCTCACCTCCTCGGCATAGTATACAAACCATCTCACCCCCAATGTTAACCCCGGGGCTCAGCCTCCATCCCCAGGTGATGCTGCCAGATCAGTTGTCATGAACTTGCTGTAGTTTCCCAAATGCACTGTGCTGCCTCCTGGCACTTTGAAACTTGACACATTCATCCTCATTCTTTTGCTTTGCCTTTGTGTATCACCTCCCCTGAAAATCTGTTCCTAAGTGGCTTTTCCCAGCTCCAACCTACCCTTGGCAGTCTTTTATCTCCCTGTGGTAAAGCCTGTCACACTGCACCACGGACATGCCCGTTGTCCCCCTGAGAAGAGAAAAGGGGCAGTGAGGGCCCCCGAGCATTTGCAGCTCTAGTGCAGAGCCCCGTGCCTGGCTTGCAGGAAATGCCGGATCATGAAGACAAATGGAGATCATCCTCTGGCTAAAACCAGCTCTTCTTTGCCTACCGCAGGGTCTGGATCAATAAATAGCAGCCGGTTATTATTGCTGTTTTTCTAGGGATTTTTTCCCCATATATTTCCCAGGTCTTTACTCTTTTTTATATCACTTTAATTCAGGCTTCAACCACTTCCTAGTCAGATCAGGTGAAAGCATTTTCCTTCCCGTACCCTCGAGGTATTTCATACCTAGTAATTTTTAATCAACATGGATTTGCTGCATCAAATAGTTCCTTCTTCTTCAAATATAAATATATAAATACATTGATCATATATATATGTCTTAGGAGCATGTCATACCTTTAGTAGCAAACTTGAAATCTTGGCCATTGGTTTTGATTTTTGTTTTGGTTTGATTTGGTTTGGTTTTTATAATTTTAAAAATCCCTCCAGCCCTTGGCTCTGTCTGACCTGACTGCTTTCAGCTGTTTCTGCAACCAAATTGTCCCGGCAGCAAAAACTCTCATTGTTGTCAGTGGCGCCCCCTTCTGAACACTTTGTTAATAAAAAGCTTTTTTTTTTCTTTTTTTTTTTTTTTTTTTTTTTTTTTTGGCTATGATAAATGTGTAACAACGGTGAGGTATTTCAAAGAGGTGAATCACAGATAAATTTCTCTAAGGGTGGGGTGAGGGTTACTCAAAAAGGAACTTTACAAGGCTTTTAAAGATATTGATAATCATTATAACTTAACGTGACTTATTGTTACTGTGCTCTTAACTGGTCAAACACTTGTTGGCTTCCAGGAAAGACTAACATAGTTCTAGATGGTTCTAGCGGCGTTCTAGCACAGGGTCTCATGAGGCAGGGATTCTAGCCACTGGCTGTGCAAGGCATGAGGCATGTTAGTGATTCTATTTCTTCCTCTGCAGAATGGGCCCCCAGGTCCTTTCTACCCAAATAAATAATGTGGTGATTCAGTGAGTTGTACTTTTGGTTTAAACAGCCAACTGTCTCTTAAAAGGACTTTTTTTAAAGTCCTTTTAAAAAACATCTTTTTTTTTTTTTTTAATCCTATATGTTTACTTCGATCCTGGAACTTTGTCGTTTTGACCTTCTCTGCTGATTAAAATATTCTCTCCAGGGGCACCTGGGTGGCTCAGTGGGTTAAAGCCTCTGCCTTCGGCTTGGGTCGTGATCTCAGGGTCCTGGGATGGAGCCCCGCATCGGGCTTTCTGCTCAGCGGGGAGCCTGCTTCCTCCTCTCTCTCTGCCTGCCTCTCTGCCTACTTGTGATCTGTCTGTCAAATAAATAAATAAAATCTTTAAAAAAAAAATAAAATAAAATATTCTCTCCAAAATGTCAGTTATTTGCAGGTACTTGCACTGTAGACTTTCTTTACATATTTTTTAAAAAATCCATTCATGATCCTTAGTGAAAATCTCGGGAATCTGAAAGACTACCATTTGCTATTCATCGAATAGTTACTGTCTCCACTAAGTGACAGGGCTTCAGAGAACATGAGCTGACAAGAGATGTAGCCTTTTTTCCACTTTCTGCTACCGTGTTCATTTCTTTGTTACTCAGAGGAGCCTTCTTTGAAGAAACATATTATCCAATCTTTTAAAAATCATAAAGCTGAATTTAAATTCTGTCCCTTCATTCCCCACAACACTTATAAAGCCAAGAAGTATTGGATGGGAAATAATTTTGTTCCATTTTTTAAGAGCCCATAGATGGCATTTTTTAATGTTGTGTTTTTGAGTTTTCATCACTATCTATGTTACTTCTACTTCATAGATAAACAATTGCTAACGACAATGTGAACTTCCTACAAATGTGCAACCAAAATCCCTAGGTACACATTACTCAAGTTCTTCGTTCCCTTTAAACATTATTTCCCTCTTGATATGCATTCTTGTTTTGTATTGTATTGCATTATAAAGTTGCTGTTTTTTTTTTTTTTTAACAGACTGTATTTTTTAGAGTAGTTTGGGGATCAAAGTAAAATTCCCTTTCCCCATATACACACAGCCTTCTCCATTATCAACATCCTGTACCATGGTGATAATTTGTCACCTTCACTGACCCTACACTGACACATCATTATCACCCCAAAGTCCAGAGTTTACATTAGAGTTCACTCTTGGTGGGGCACCTGGGTGGCTCAGTGGGTTAAGGCCTCTGCCTTCAGCTCAGGTCATGATCTCAGGGTCCTGGGATTGAGCCCCAGATCAGACTTTCTGCTCGGCAGGGAGTCTGCTTCCCCCCCAACCCCTCCTTTCTCCGCCTGCCTCTCTGCCTGCTTGTGATCTCTGTCTGTCAAATAAATAAATAAAATCTTTAAAAAAAAACCTGTTCTCATAGAGTTCACTCTTGGTATAGTACCTTATGCATTTTGACAACTGTGTAGCGATATATATCTAAAATATCATACATATCATACAGAACAGTTTCACGGCCCTAAAAATCCTCTGTGCTCTGCCTATTCATCCTCCTCCTCCCCTAACTGCTACAAACCACTGACCTTTATACCATTTGCATAGTTCTGCCTTTTCTAGAAGGTCATATAGTTGGAACCTTGCAACACGAAGCTTTTTCAAACTGACTTCTTTCACTTATTACGATGAATTTTAAGTTTGTTCCATGTCTTTTCATTGCTTGATAGCCATTTCTTTTTATCGCTGAATCGTATCCCATTGTCTCAATGGACCACAGTTTATCTATCCATTCTCCTTCTGAAGGACATCTTGGTTACTTCCAACTTTGGGCACTTATGGGTAAAGTTGTTATAAACATCTGTATGCAGGTTTTTGTGTACACAAAGTTTTCAGCTCTTTTGGGTGAGTACCAAGGAGCACAATTGCTGGATCATATGGTAAGAATATGTTTAGTTTTGTAAAAAACTGCCCAACTGTCTTCCAAAGTGGTAGCACCATTTTGGTGTTCTCACCAGAATGAATGAGAGTTTCTCTTGTTCCTCATTGTCAAAAGCATTTTATGTTTTCAGTATTTTGGATTTTAGCCATTCTAATAGATGTGTAGTGATATATCATTGTTGTTTTAATTTACAATTCCTTAGTTATACATGTTGTGGATCATCACAGCATCTTTTCATATCCTTACTGCCATCTCTATATCTTCTTCAGTGAGGTGTCTGTTCCAGTCCTTTGCCAATTTTTCAATCAGGTTGTTCATTTTCTTATGTTTGAGTTTTAGTATCTCTTATATATTTTTTAATAACAGTCCTCTATCAGATATGTCTTTTGCAAATATTTTTTCTCCCAGTGTGTGGCTTATCTTTTTATTTTCTTGACAATGTCTTTTGTGAAGCAGAAGCCTTCGGGTTTTTTTTTTTTTTTTTTGAAGATTTTATTTATTTATTTGACAGAGATCACAAGTAGACAGGCAGGCAGAGAGAGAGGAAGGGAAGCAGGCTCCCTGCTGAGCAGAGAGCCGGATGCGGGGCTTGATCCCAGGACCCGAGCCGAGGGCAGAGGCTTTAACCCACTGAGCCACCCAGGCACCCAGAAGCCTTCGGTTTTAATGAAGCCCAGCTTATTGATATTTTTGTTCATGGAGCGTGCCTTTGGTGTATAACTAAAAAAAAAAAAAATCATTGCCATATCCAAGGTCATTTAGGTTTTCTCCAATGTTGTCATCTGTTTTAGAATTGAATTATATTTAGATCTATGATCCATTTTGAGTTAATTTTGAAGGGTGTAAGGGCTCTGTCTAGATTATTTTTTTAAGATTTTATTTATTTATTCATTTGACAGAGAGAGAGATCACAAGTAGGCAGAGGCAGGCAGGGGGGGTGGAAGCAGGTTCCCTGCCAAGCAGAGAGCCTGATGCGGGGCTCGATCCCAGGACCTTGAGATCATGAACTGAGCTGAAGGCAGAGGCTTAACCCACTGAGCCACCAAGGTGCCCCTAGATTTTTTTTTTTTTTTTAATGTGGATATCCAGTTGTTGAGCACCATTTGTTGAAAAGAATATTTTTGCTTCTTTGTCAAAGATCAGCTGACTATATGACTATATTTATGTAGGTATGTTTATGGGCTATTTATTCTGTTTCATTGATCTACTTGTCTATTTTTTGCCAATTGTACTGTCTTGATTGCTGTAGCTTTGTAGTAAGTCTTGAAGTTGATTTTTATCAGTAAGACTTTGCTCTTCTTCAGTATTGTGTTGGTTGTTCTGAGTCTTCGACATATCCACACGAAATACAGAATCAGTTTGTTGATATCCATGAAATAACTTTTTGGAACTTTTATTGGGATTCTGTTGAATCTATAGATCAAGGTGAGAATTACTGACATTGTGACAATATTGAGTCTTTCTATCCATGAACTTGGAATATCTCTTCATTTATTTAGTTGTTCTGACATCTTACCTTTGGGTTTTATAATTTTCCTCATATAGATGTTATAAATATTTTGTCAGATTTATAACTAAGTATTTCATTTTAGGGGGTGCTAATGTAAATGGTATTGTGTTTTTAATTTCAAATTCCATTTTTTCATTGCTAGTATACAGGAGAGTGATTGACTTTTGTATATTAACCTTGTATACTGGAACCTTGCAATAATTGCTTATTATTTCCAGGAATTTTTTTGACAGTTTTGTTCCCTACATAAATGATCATGTCACTTACAAACAAAGACAATTTTATTTCATCCCTCCCAATCAGTATAATTTTTATTTCTTTTTTTTTGTCTTATTGCATTACCTAAGACCTCCAACATGGTGTTGAGAAGGGACACTCTTGTCTTGTTCCTAATCTAGCAGGAAAACTTATAGTTTCTCACCATTAAGTGTAATGTTAGTTATGGGGGATTTTTTTGTATATGTTCTTTATCAAGAATGTGTATTCTGTTGTGGTTGAATGGAAATAGTTGACAAATGTTGACTAGGTCCACTTGACTAATGGTGTTCAACTATGTCCTTACTGGTTTTTCTACTGGTTCTGCCCATTTCTTTTTTTTTTTTTCTGATTTTATTTATATTTATTTACTTGAGAGAAAGAATGAGAAGGGAGAAGTCAGAGGGAGAAGCAGACTCCCTACTGAGCAGGGAGCCCATGTGGGACTCGATCCTGGGACTCCAGGATCATGCCCTGAGCCAAAGGCAGTTGCTTAACCAACTGAACCATCCAGGCACCCAGATCCACCCATTTCTGACAGAGGGTGTTGAATTCTTCAGCTGTAATAATGAATTCATCTATTTCTCCCTGTAGTTCTAGTAGTTTTTGCCTCAGGCATTTTGACATCTGTTGTTAGACACATATATATTAAGAGTTGTTAAGTCTTCTTGGAAAGTTGACTGATTTATTATTATGTAATGCCCCTCTTTATCTCTGAAAAACTTTCTTTGCTCTGGAGTCCGCTCTGTCAGAAATTAATATAGCTATGCCTGCTTTCTTTTTATTAGTGTTAACATGGTATATATCTCTCCATCCCTTTACTTTTAATTTCTATATATCTTTATATTTAAATTAAGTTTCCTTTTTTTAAGATTTTATTTATTTGAGAGAGAGATGAATGGGGGGAGGACCTGAGGGAGAAGGAAAAGCAGACCACCCACTGAGCAGGGAGCCTGATGTAGGGCTCAATTCCATTACCCCAAGATCATGACCTGAACTGAAGGCAGATGCTTAACTGACTGAGCTACCTAGGCACCCCTAAAATAAGTTTCTTATAGATAAAATATAGTTAGATCTTGTTTTTTGATCCACTCTAATAATCTCTTTTAGTTGGTATATTTAGACAATTAACATTTAAAGTAATTATTGATCTTTTTGGATTGATAACTACCATAGTTGTTACTATTTTCCATTTAGTGCCTTTGTTCTTTGTTCCTGTTTTTATCTTCCTCTCCCTTTTGTAGTTTTTTTTTTTAAGATTTTATTTATTTATTTGTCAGAGAGAGAGCACAAGCAGGGGGAGCAGCAGGCAGAGCAGGCAGAGGGAGAAGCAGGCTCCCTGCTCAGCAAGGAGCCTGATGTGGGACTCTATCCCAGGACCCTGGGATCATGACCTGAGTCGAAGGCAGATGCTTAACCAACTGAGCCACCCAGGTGCCCCACCTTTTGTAGTTTTATTCTTTTATTTTTATTTTTTCCTTTTGTAGTTTCAATTGAGCATTTTATGGGATTCCATTTTCTTTTCTTTTGTAGCATATCAGTTATATTACTTTTTTAAAAAAAAAAGTGGCTGTCCTAGACTTGTGCAATATAATAATACAAGCCACTTTCAAATAGTGTAAGTAGTGCAAGTACCTTATAATAACATAAGTAATCCTAATTCCTCCCATATATCCCTTGTATCATTGCTGTTACTCATTTCACTTATACAATAAGCATACTAAACATATATATGTACATAAGCATACATAATTACATTGTTGCTATTATTATTTTGAACAAATTATTGTTAGATCAACTAAAAGTAAGAAAAATAAAAGCTTTTATTTTACTTAGATGTATTGCTTCCCTGATGGTCTTCCTTTCTTCATGTAGGTCTGAGTTTTTTACCTGTATTTTTTCCTTCTAAAGAACTTCTTTTAACATTTCTTGTAAGGCAGGTCCACTGGCAATTAATTCCCTCAATATTTTTGTTAATTTGAGAAAATATTTACTTTTCTTTCACTTTCGGAGGTTAAGTTTTCAGAGTGCAGAATTCTAGGTTGGCATTTTTTTTTTCCCTCTCAACACTAAATATTTCACTTCACTGTCGTCTTGTTTGCCTGGTTTCTGAGAAGAAGTTGGATGTAATTCTTACCTTTATTCCTCTATAGTAAGGTGTTTTTATTCTCTGGCTTATTTTTCCTTTATCATTGCTTTTCTGAAGTTTGAATATATTATGCTTCGGTATAGTTTTGTTTGTCTTGGTTGGTTTTGGTTTTTGTCATTTATCTTGCTTGGTGTTCTCTGAGAGTCCTGGATCTGTGGGTTGGTCTTTGATACTAATTTAGGAAAATTCTCAATCATTATCACTTCAAGTATTTCTTTTGTTTCTTTCCCTCTTCTTCTGATATTCCCATTACATGTATGTTAAAACTTTTGTAGCTACATCTCAGTTCCAGAATATTTTGTTCTAGTTTCTTTTTCTATCTTCTTTACCTTTTCTCTTCCATTTTGGAATTTTCTACTGTCTTATCCTGAAGCTCTGAATTTTTGTCCTCAGCCATATCCCATCTGCTAATGAGCCCATCAGAGGCATTCTTTATTTCTGCTACAGTGTTTTTTTTTTCCCCTAGCATTTAAAAAATTTTTCTTTTGAGAATTTACTTCTTCCTACTTAAGTTGTCGATCCATTCTTGCCTGATGTCTACTTTACCCATTAGAGCCCATACCATATTGATCAGAGTTTTCAGTTCTCTGGCTGGTAATTCCAACAATCTTGCCATATCTGAGGCCGGTTCTAGTGCTGTTTCTTCAAATTGTGTTGCCTTTTTAGTATGCCTTGTAACTTTTTCTTGATAGCCAGACATGATGTACCAGGTAAAAGGAACTGCAGCACATAGGCCTTCAATATGCCAGCCTTTAGTAATGTGGTGGTGAGTGTTGGGGAGAGGAAGGATTCTGTAGTCCTGTAATTTGGTTTCGGTCTTTGGGTGAGTCTGTGTCTCTGGACTGCGAACCTCACAAATGCTTCTAAGTCCACTCTCACCCCGAGATGAGACAAAATTGCTAGAGTGGGTTGGAGTTGGGTCTTTCCTTTCCTCCATGTGCAAGGTGAGAGCCAGCCAAGGTTGGACATTTCCTTCCTCAGGGTTGGTTAGGCTGTGATAAAACCCCAGTAGTTTAGACTCTGGAAGAATAGTTCCTCTGAGGGGGAAGCCTTTTTAATAACAGAATGCTCTGAGTATTTCAAAATGATTCCAATTCTCTTCTTGCTACTGATAGTCACTGTGAGAACCTCGTCAAACTTATGAGGTAAAATTCCTAAAAATGTGTGGTTCCCCATCCCCCCCACCCCCTGGAGCTTTTATTTCTCAGAAATCCACACTGAGCCTTCAGCAATTGAACAATTACAGTTCAGGTTTTCCTGCCTTCCTACAAATTCCAGTGAAGGTTTCTGTATGTGGCTTTCTGTTCTGGTAGATTGTAATCTTCTATACGGGCCTGTTGGTTTCTCCAATGTTGAAGGCAGTGGTTTGCCCTGTGACCCCACTTCCCTGATGGATCTAAGGAGGGCTGTTGACTTTCCAGTTTGTTGAGCTTTTTGCTTGTTGTCAGGGAGGAGTGGTGATGACTTTCAGGCTCCATGCTGGCCATTATAAAGTTTTAAGTATTTGAAAGCAAAATAATGATTTTATTGTTGTATCAGTATACTTTTGTGATCATCATTAATGTATCATAATTCAACCACTCTATTATTGAACACTTAGGTGCATCTACTCTTCCTTTATTTCTTAGTTATACTTCAGCTGAAATGATTATCTTCACGCACTTGAAATTATTCTTCTTTGGATTATTTTCTTTTTATATCCAAGTTCACATCTATAAACCCCCAATCCCAAAATCTATTAAGAAAATGACTATAACATTCATGATTGATTGGATCTTTTGGTTGGGAAAGGAGGATGGGGGAGGAGACAGGTGAGGATTAGTCCTCTTTCAACACTTTCAAATCTTTGCACTGATTGAAATGGAAAATATCTGAGTATCATAAGGAGTTGCCTGCTGAAACAAGTTAAGTGACACCCCATTCTCTCAACTGAATAGTAAGGAGTCCTTGGGGCTTCTGGGTGGCTCAGTCAGTTAAGCGGCTGCCTTTGGCTCAGGTCTTGATCCCAGGGTCCTGGGATTGAGCCCCACGTCAGGCTCTATGGTCAGTGGTGAGCCTGTTTCTCCCTCTCTTTCTTCTTGTCTCTCTGCTTACTTGTGTTCTGTCTGTCAAATAAATAAATAAAATCTTTAAAAAAAAGAAGAAAAAGTAAGGAGTCCTGAAACTGAGAAAGCTTGTATGGAAATGCTGGTGATGTGCATTTCTAAAATGCAAGTTCTCAATCATCACAAAAGGAAGGTCAATTAAATTCTGTTAATCTATGAGAAATTATATTCTACAATGTGCAACTTAAGCTTCCCCTTCTGTTTCAACTGAATTAAATTTTTCTCCGTGCTAATTGTGTCAACTGTAACTTAGTGATAAAAAAGTACACGTTTCAGACACATAAATGTTACCAGAACTCTCAAAAGGCAGCTTTTGCCTTATATTATCCTGTTATGTATAATGTTTTGTCTATCATAGAAATAAAATTGGCTTTTCAATTAAAAAAAAAAAAAAAAGTACACGTTTCTTCCCCTGAAACTGCTGGAACAGATGTTGGTTTGAGATGGCTAACGCACAGGTCCTCTGTACTTGTGTTTGCCTTTGGTGCCCTCTACCTTCCCTCTTGGTGCACTTCCTTGCTCCTCTTCATTATTTCCTCTCTTCCTAATGCTCCCCAGTTCCCCAGAGAAAACCTGATTGGCTAAAAATAATTGACAATAGCATGAAACTATTTGCCTTTTAAAAGAGATCAAAACAGTGTGACACAAAGGAATGGTTGGTATATAATCTCAGACAGGAAAGGCTCAAATCATTTCAAATATGCTAACCACCACTTAATTGTGAAAAATGGATAAAAAATCAATTATTACATTCATATTTATGTCATAGTCTGTGCATATCCCTTGTTGGGTATTGGATATTTTTGTATTTCTATATTTTATATTTGTGTTTATTGAGCTTTTCAGGATGCAGCTAAGTTACTTGAAAAGAGTTTGATCCTTTTGGGTCTTGCTTTTAAGATTTGTTGGGTGGAAATGGGGCAGCGCTCGATCAGTCCAGGGATAATTATTTTTCTAATTCTTCTCCACTACTGAAGCAAGACTCTTGTGTGTACTCTGCCAAATTCCCATGAACTAGAAGGCTTTTCTAGTCTCATTGGTAGGACTAAGCACTATTCGTGGCTCTGAGTGAGCACCACTCATTGTCCCCTCTAACTCTCTGACATAGTCCCTCTAATCATCCTTTCTCCAACTCTGGGTCATTTCCAACATGAATGCCTCCATCAGTAAATGTTATGCTGAATAGTCAAGAGGGACATTCCATGGATCTCTGAGGAACCTTCTGTGAAGTCTCTACAGCATTCTGTGCTGTGACTTCTAGCTACATCTCTTCACATTAAGGAGTCATAGGGATTTGTCTGCGTTCCCATTCTCTGCACTGCAACTGGGAAATTCCCTTAAGACAGTAAGCCAGGACAATTATAAGAATCATCTTGCTTATATCCTGGCTCTTAGAAATCACTGACATTTTTTATCTGTTGTGTAGTGCCTTAAAAACTCTTGTTTCATATATTTTACTTGGGGTTTTTGTTCTTATTTCAGGTAGAAAGGTAAATCTGCTTCCTGTTACTCTACCTTGGTCATAAGGCAAAGTTGACATATATCCATTTTTTTTCAAAATCGTACATGTAGTTATAAAGAACATAGATTGGCTTGTGTCTACCCCTCATATCACTGTGCAACTTGTTTTTTTCATTTAGAAAATTTTTAGCTTATTTTTGGTAACTTCTGTAAAATATTATATTGCATGATTATATTATATATTTATTCATCCTCCTATTGGTTGCCATTTATGTTGTTTCTAATATTTGCTATTACAAACAATGCTGCAACCAACATTCTTATGCGTGCCTCCTTGTATCACATGTAACGGATATCTTAGGTCAATTTTAGCAAATTTAGCAATTTTAGGCCAAATGCTCTCCAATGTGACCATTATCACTTTACATTCCCACACTAGGAAGACCTGTTTCTTTGCAATTTTGCCCATATTTGATATCGGCAAGCTTTTAAGGTTTTGCCAATCTGCTAGCTCACTAATACTTTAATTTGTATTTCTCTTATTTATTGTAAAGATTTTATTTATTTATTTATTTTAAAGATTTTATTTATTTATTTGACAGAGATCACAAGTAGGCAGAGAGGCAGACAGAGAGAGAGGAAGGGAACCAGGCTCCCTGCTGAGCAGAGAGCCCAATGTGGGGCTCGATTCCAGGACTCTGGGATCATGACCTGAGCCAAAGGCAGAGGCTTTAACCCACTGAGCCACCCAGGCGTCCCAGTATTTCTCTTATTTTTATAAGGTTGAGCACCTTATCATATTTTTATTGGACATTTTGGTTTCTCCTAGGAATTTTCTACTTAGTTTCTATCTAACCTTATATTATTTTTTAACATACTTTAATTTGTTTAAATG
Source organism: Enhydra lutris kenyoni (assembly GCF_002288905.1). NCBI lineage: Eukaryota > Metazoa > Chordata > Mammalia > Carnivora > Mustelidae > Enhydra > Enhydra lutris. The sequence continues at coordinate 1,197,375 of NW_019154096.1, forward strand.
AATACTGAAAACTTTTGATCCTGACCTTTTATTTTATATACATAAATATATATTATATACTATTCTATTTTATAATTAGAAATATAAATATTTTAGGGGCGCCTGGGTGGCTCAGTGGGTTAAGCCTCTGCCTTTGGCACAGGTCATGATCTCAGGGTCCTGGGATCAAGCCCCGCATTGGGCTCTCTGCTCAGCAGGGAGCTTGCTTCCCCCTCTCTCTCTCTGCTTGCCTGTCTGCCTGCTTGTGAACTCTCTCTCTCTCTCTGTCAAATAAATAAATAAAATCTTTTAAAAAATTTTTTAAAAGAAATATAAATATTTTATAATTAAATTTTATTTTATATTTTACTATAGTTATAAAATAGAATATTATATATTTAATTTCTCTAAGTTTGCCCTTATTGTATAATTTATTTATTTATTTTTTTAAATTTTTCATTAACAGGTAACGTATTATTTGTTTCAGAGGTACAGGTCTGTGAATCATCAGTCTTATACAATTCACAGCACTCACCATAGCACATACTCTACCCAGTATCCATAACCCAGCAACCCTATCTCTCCCCTCCCCGCTCCCCAGCAACCCTCAGTTAATGGATGAAAGACCTCAGTGTGGGACAGGAATCCATCAAAATCCTTGAAGAGAACACAGGCAGCAACCTCTTCGACCCCAGCCACAGGAACTTTTTCCTAGAAACATCCCCATTTTATAATTTTTTATTGTCTTCTGGTGCAGAATTTGAATTTATATCCAGTTAGGCTTATCAGATTTTTCTTTTATGTCTGCTTATTTTTTGGCCTTAAGAAAGCCTTTCTGGGGCGCCGGGGTGGCTCAGTCAGTTAAGCAACTGACTCTTGCTTTTGTCTCAGGGTCAAGAGATCCAGCCCCACGTTGGGCTCAGCACTCAGTACAGAGTCTGGTTAAGACTCTCTCTCCCTCTCCCCACCCACCCTTCTTTCTCTCTCTCTCTCAAATAAATAAATAAATAAATAAATATTTTTTTAAAAAGAAAGCCTTTCCTGCTACTGAAGTTATTAAGACATTCTCTCCTTCTTAGTAATTTTAGTCTTTCTTAGTAATTTTAAAATTAAATGTTTATAGTTAGATATTTAATCTGTTTGAAACTTACTTTTGTGTATAAGGTGAGGTAGGGATATAAATTGCATTGTTCGTCTCAATCCAAATATTCCAATACTATTTTTGGACTATCTATCTTCTCACCACTTTTTTTTTTTAAAGATTTATTTATTTGAGAGAGAGAGAGCATGCATCTGCATGCATGTGAGTGGGACAAGGGGCAGAAGGAGAGAAACCCAAGCAGAATCCTTGCTGAGCACAGAGCCTGAGGTGGGGCTTACCACATAGACCCATGAGGTCATGACCTGAGCAGAAACCAAGAGTTGGTCCCTTAACCAGCTGAACCACCCAGGTGCCCCTCACCATTTAAATGTCTGTCATACAGCAAATTCCCAAAAGATACAAGAGTCTGTGCTTGAAATTTTTTCTGCTCCCCTTAATCTTTTTTACACCAACTGTTTTAATTACTGTGGCTTTATAATATCTTGCTGTCTTGTAGGGCAAATCCCCCCTTTTTGTTATTCTTTCTCAAAATTCTCTTATTCACCTTCTCATATACATTTGCAACCCATTTCATGTTCTAAGAAAATCTTATTAGCTTGATTGGGTTTTATTAACTCGATAGATTCATTAGGGAATCATGAGTGTCTTTATAATATTGAAGCCTCTTTTTTTTTTTTTTTTAAGATTTTTATTTGTTTGAGAGAGAGAGAGCATGAGCTGGGGGTTGAGGGGTAAGAGGGAGAGGGAGAAGCAGACTGAGCCAGGTGCCTGCTCCTGGGCTAGATCCCAGGGAATTGGGATCATGACCTGAGCCAAAGGCAGATGCTTAATATACTGAGCCACCCTGGGGCCCCAATATTGATGCTTCTTGCCTATTAACCTGGTATCGCTTTCTCTTTAGTCAGATTTCCTTTTTATGGCTTTCAGGAAAGCTCTGTAGTTCTTGCAATTTTTTTTTAAGATTTACTTATTATTTTAAAGGCAGAGGCAGAGGGAGAAAGAGTCCCAAGCAGACTCCGTGCTGAGCACAAAGCCCTTTGTGGGGGTCAATCTCACGACCCCAAGATCACGACTGGTGCCAAAAACCAAGAGTCAGGCACTTACCAACTGCACCACCCAGGCATCTCGGTTCTTGCAATTTTTAAACAATGTTATTGAATTTATCTCCAGTAAATTTATAGCTTTATTTGCTACTGTATAAATTTTTTTTATAAATCTTATTTATTTATTTAATGGAGAGAGAAGTCACGAGTAGGCAGAGAGAGAGGGAGAGGGAGAAGCAGGCTCCCTGCTGAGCAGAGAGCCTGATGCAGGGCTCAATCCCAGGACCCTGAGACCATGACCCAAGCCGAAGACAGAGGCCTAACCCACTGAGCCAGCCAGGAGCCCCTTTATTTGCTACTGTAAATGGGATTGTTTCCTCTCCCCCCTTGGTTATTGCTGATCTATAAGAAAGCTGTTGGGGTTCCACTTGTTGAGCTTTCTCTCTCCTCCAAACTGAACTCACTTACGTTCTAATAGTTTCTCAGTTGACTCACTTGGATCTAAGCCCACCTTATTGTCCAAGCTCAGAATAAATTCTAAATGACAAGTTGTTAAAATAACTTATTTAATGATGGATGACCTTGTAGATATCCAAGTCAGCAACTTGAGCCTGTGTTCCAATTTCTGGGGGTACCCAACACAGGAAACTAAACTCTGGGGTGCTTACCATACAAGCTTCAGCTTGTCATTGATAACACCGGGTTTTCTTCTCCTCTATTCTCTTCTAACAGCAGAAACAACAAAATCTCCTCTGGCTTACTTTAGATAGTTGGGGTTCAGGTTTTAATATAGCAAGTCCAGGGGCACCTGGGTGGCTCAGTGGGTCTCTGCCTTCGGCTCAGGTCATGGTCCCAGGGTCCTGGGATCAAGCCCTGCATCGGAGCCTCTCTGCTCAGCGGGTAGCCTGCTTCTCCCTCTCTCTCTGCCTACCTCTCTGCCTACTTGTGATCTCTGTCTGTCAAATAAATAAACAAAATATTTAAAAAAAATATATACATATGTATATATATATATATTTTTTATATATATATATATAAAGTCCATCCCTCTGAACAGATTTTTCTCTCAAAGTCTGGGGCAAGAAATCAATTGTTACATATCTATTCACTAAAAAAGCAGCTGGAAGATGCTGAGTACTATGGCCCATGAGATCAAGGCACCAGCACACACTTGTGAGTGGTGAGATCTCAAGGCTAGAGGAAAATTCTAGAATAAAGTGCTCATTAGAGAGCCATACCTTTTCTCCTGTCTCCTTACCTCTCTGCACTGCCCCCTTCGTATCCATGGCATTGGAAATGTTTTTAGCAACACACCACACTGAACCACCACACATTATGTGATTCTCTTGGTGGAAAACCAAACACTGCGCAAAAACTGTGGTTTTCTAGTTCATGCTTCTGGGTGGCAAATAATTCAAAATAAGCTGATAGGAGTAGCCAAGAGAGATTTAATCTTCTGTTTGGAAAAGGTCTTCTATATAAGTGAGTAGAGGAACCTTTAAGAATTATGCATGTTTAGGGGTGCCTGGGTGGCTTAGTGGGTTAAGTCTCTACCTTTGGCTCAGGTCATGATCTCAGGGTCCTGGGATCAAGCCCCGCATCAGGGTCTCTGCTCAGCAGGGAGTCTGCTTCCCCCTCCCTCTCTCTGCCTGTCTCTGCCTACTTGTGATCTCTGTCAAATAAATAAATAAAAATTTTTAAAAAAAGAATTATTCATGTTTACATATATGCACCAGAATGCTATGTCCCTTGTCAAATAGGCTTCAAATCAGCAAAAATGATAATATTTTACTTAATAAGTTTTTTAATCCCTCTGTTAACATTTTAGAATATATCATTTTTTTTTAAAGATTTTATTTATTTGACAGAGAGAGAGATCACAAGCAGAGAGAGAGAGAGAGAGAGAGGAGGAAGCAGGCTCCCTGCCTAGCAGAGAGCCCGATGTGGGACTCGATCCCAGAACCCTGAGATCAGGACCCGAGCCGAAGGCAGAGGCTTAACCCACTGAGCCACCCAGGCAGCCCCGGAATATATCATTTTAATGCACATCTGCAAATTTGTAATCACTTCATGTGAGACAACGAATGCTTAAAAAGGTAGCCAGGGGCACCGGGGTGGCTCAGTGGGTTAAGCCTCTGCCTTTAGCTCAGGTCATGATCTCAGGGTCTTGGAATCAAGCTCCGCATCAGGCTCTCTGCTCAGCAGGGAGCCTGCTTCTCTCTTTCTCTTCCTGCCTGCCTCTCTGCCTGCTTGTGATCTCTCTCTGTGTCAAATAAATAAATAGAATCTTAAAAAAAGAAAAAGGCAACCAAAAAACATTTACAGTTTTCAGACAGGAGTTTCCCTCACGTTTGGATAAGGATGCAAATTCAACTTCATAATAAATTACAGTGTATCGTAAAGATTAAATGCACTCAGGGATTGCATTCTCTCCTCCCTCCACCCTATCCTACACACAGCTGCCCAACTAATCCTCCAAAAACACCAATTTTCGTGTGCTGCTTTTCAGAACTAGCTTCCTGGCTTCCTGCTGCCTGAAAAAAATAGTCTCAAATGCTTTTGTCTGGCATTCAGGGCTCTCTATGATGGGCACCCTGGCCAACACATCACTCTGCTCATTTGTTCCACCACACACAAGTGGATCTCGGGCTAGTTACTCAGAGACCCACCTCCCCACCGACCCAGCAAAGGTCTCATGCGTCTCCTAAACTCATGGCTCACTCAGTGATGTTCTCAAAGGCCATTAGTGGGTCACATGCCAACTGCTAGAGTCAGGAGCCAGGGTGAAGTTGCCGCCGCCTAACTGCATGGACTGAAAGTGGGAACGTTGATTCTCCAGGAGAAAACTGGGGCATTGTTATGAGAAGGCAGACGACAAAACCACCCAGGTCCACTATGACTGCTTTAACACACTCTGGACAAAATTTAAGGAGATAAGCGAACGTATTAACTCTCATTTAGGCTGTAGCAAGCAAATGCAACTGAGGGAAGGCATTGTCTCATTCTGGAACAAACCATTTAGCTCCAGCTACTTTTATAAATAGATCAGACCCTGTCCAGGAGCCCACTTAGCTGGGTTCATTTGTATACAATGTCCATACCCTCAGGAATATTAACATTTTATCTCAGATTGCATTAATTTAAATAACACTTAACGAAAATGGTGTGAAATGAACAAAAACACCATATTCTGTGATGAATCAAATGAAATACATTTTCAGTTGCTGTTTTCCCCATTTAAAGATAAAATTTCGGGATGCCTGGGTGGCTCAGTGGGTTGAGCCTCTGCCTTCAGCTCAGGTCATGATCCCGGGGTCCTGGGATCAAGCCCCACATCGGGCTCTCTGCTCAGCGGGGAGCCTGCTTCCTTATTCTCTCTCTGCCTGCCTCTCTGCCTACTTGTGATCTCTGTCTGTCAAATAAATAAATTAAAAATCTTAAAAAAAAAAAATGATAAGGGGCGCCTGGGTGGCTCAGTGGGTTAAGCCGCTGCCTTCGGCTCGGGTCATGATCTCAGGGTCCTGGGATCGAGCCCCGCATCGGGCTCTC
>NW_019154096.1:1203097-1206577 GCF_002288905.1 Enhydra lutris kenyoni
ATCACTTCATGTGAGACAACGAATGCTTAAAAAGGTAGCCAGGGGCACCGGGGTGGCTCAGTGGGTTAAGCCTCTGCCTTTAGCTCAGGTCATGATCTCAGGGTCTTGGAATCAAGCCCTGCATCAGGCTCTCTACTCAGCAGGGAGCCTGCTTCTCTCTTTCTCTTCCCGCCTGCCTCTCTGCCTGCTTGTGATCTCTCTCTGTGTCAAATAAATAAATAGAATCTTAAAAAAAGAAAAAGCCAACCAAAAAACATTTACAGTTTTCAGACAGGAGTTTCCCTCACGTTTGGATAAGGATGCAAATTCAACTTCATAATAAATTACAGTGTATCGTAAAGATTAAATGCACTCAGGGATTGCATTCTCTCCTCCCTCCACCCTATCCTACACACAGCTGCCCAACTAATCCTCCAAAAACACCAATTTTCGTGTGCTGCTTTTCAGAACTAGCTTCCTGGCTTCCTGTTGCCTGAAAAAAATAGTCTCAAATGCTTTTGTCTGGCATTCAGGGCTCTCTATGATGGGCACCCTGGCCAACACATCACTCTGCTCATTTGTTCCACCACACACAAGTGGATCTCGGGCTAGTTACTCAGAGACCCACCTCCCCACCGACCCAGCAAAGGTCTCATGCGTCTCCTAAACTCACGGCTCACTCAGTGATGTTCTCAAAGACCATTAGTGGGTCACATGCCAACTGCTAGAGTCAGGAGCCAGGATAAAGTTGCCGCCGCCTAACTGCATGGACTGAAAGTGAGAACATTGATTCTCCAGGAGAAAACTGGGGCATTGTTATGAGAAGGCAGATGACAAAACCACCCAGGTCCCCTATGACTGCTTTAACACACTCTGGACAAAATTTAAGGAGATAAGCGAACGTATTAACTCTCATTTAGGCTGTAGCAAGCAAATGCAACTGAGGGAAGGCATTGTCTCATTCTGGAACAAACCATTTAGCTCCAGCTACTTTTATAAATAGATCAGACCCTGTCCAGGAGCCCACTTAGCTGGGTTCATTTGTATACAATGTCCATACCCTCAGGAATATTAACATTTTATCTCAGATTGCATTAATTTAAATAACACTTAACGAAAATGGTGTGAAATGAACAAAAACACCATATTCTGTGATGAATCAAATGAAATACATTTTCAGTTGCTGTTTTCCCCATTTAAAGATAAAATTTCGGGATGCCTGGGTGGCTCAGTGGGTTGAGCCTCTGCCTTCAGCTCAGGTCATGATCCCGGGGTCCTGGGATCAAGCCCCACATCGGGCTTTCTGCTCAGCGGGGAGCCTGCTTCCTTCTTCTCTCTCTGCCTGCCTCTCTGCCTACTTGTGATCTCTGTCTGTCAAATAAATAAATAAAAAATCTTAAAAAAAAAAAAGATAAAATTTCTGGTAACTGTCATTATTTGTGAAAAGACACAAGACCAACAGTTTGTGTGTATGTGTGTTTTGGTTTTTGGTTTTTTTCTTACCCTTAAGGCTATAGCCATATTGTCACTAACAAAGCTCTCAAATTTGCCTGGAAGCTTTCATGGCAAATTGTCAGTCTGAGGGTAGTCACCACCCAGCCAAATGGCTTTATACATCATCAGTGCCTTTCTTCCACACACATTCTCTTCCTGGTTTGAACATTAGTTACCCTGGTTCTACACTGACAGAGTATTTGCATATCTCTCCTGTCCATAAACTCCTAAAAGTTGGGGACCTCTCACTTTGGTTTCCCCAGGGCTTGACATTTTATTTGGTGCTTGGGGGGGCAATGGGCAGTTCAAGAAGTATGTTAATACTATCACTCAATGTATTGATCCATGCTATGCACCAACAGTGTAATAAATATCGTTCATTTCTTCTAACAAAGGCAGTAGTAACTTCTCCCAAGGGATGGAATTCCAAGGACAGAATGAAGGCAGGAAGGGAGCTGGTTTATTTGTACCTACTTTGTGAGAGACACTGGTTTAGGTATTTTTATATATACATTATGCCACTGAACTGTCACAATCCTGCAAATTCTTACGCGCTTGGGTTTATATGTAGCAAGTTTAGTAAGCCACCCAAATTCACAATGACAGGCCCGTGAGTCAAATCCAGCATGCTTGACTCCATGATTGTCAAGTCCACTAGCCCCATATATCATGAGTCTGACATTCATGAGTATGTAGGCGCTATCAGGAAATGTCAAAAATGCCCATTTCGGGGACACATGGATGGCTCAGTTGGTTAATTGTCTACCTTCAGCTCAGGTCATGATCCCAGCATCCTGGGATGAGTCCCCCATCAGGCTTCTTGCTTAGCCAGGAGCCTGCTTCCCACTCTGCCTGCCTCGCCCTCTGCTTGTGCTCTCTCTCTCTGACAAATGAATAAATAAAATCTTTTTTAAAAATCTTGTAAAAAAATGCCCATTTTAAAGAGTGTTTTAAAACACTGGACAGCAATAGAAGCGAAAGCAGAATGACATAATGTAACGACAGATAGTTTATATGGGAGCCCTTTGGGTACTCTGGTGGATGAATGTTTTTAAATTAGTTTTTCGTAAACTGCGAAAAAAGAAAAGCACTCCCGTTTATAGTGTACACTTTATAGTTCACAAAGCACGTGGCAACAATAAAGATAATGATGGGTTATGGTTACAATTCACAGAAAAGGAGGTACAGGGAAATTGAATGAAAGGGAATAGCAAAGTAGGTCCATAAGTCAATCTTCCTTGTAAAAAAATTAAAAGTGCATTTCTGCCACCTCTCTCCTGTTTGATATGATAAAGAATGACCACGATACATGAATTATAGTTCGGGGTTTTGAAAAGCAAAACAGCTTTATACCAACACTTGAGCTTTTTTTGCTAACAAGATAGCTCGATTTGATATGCGGTTCCTGACAACCAACTTCAGAAATAATTCCATCTTCATGAGAAGTCAGAAAGAACCACAAAACAAACCTCAAAATAGATTCAAAGAGAAAATACTCTTAAAAAAATTTCCCTTCCTATCAGAAGCAGACCAAAGGGAAGTTTATCCTCCCACTAACAAATTCCCCAGAAAGCTTCATCTAAAAGGTTGTACTTTCTTCAGACACCCAGCAGGACCTTCTTCTCTGGGCCTGGTATTTCTTCAATGGCCTGTTCCAGAGAATAAGACACTGAACTACAGAGCGCCATGGGCCTCAGAACCACGAAAGAGATGATGAGGGGCACAAAACAAGCCTCTGGTCACCAAGAGGGTATGTAGACGTTTGCTGCTTTTCTGCATTTTTCAAAGCTGAGTTTTTAGCTGGAGGCCGCTCCTTTATGATAAATTGCTGATACCGTATAGTAAAAGCTATTATATGGTCTTTTACAAACCATTTCCTATCTTTGCATTCTCACGTGCCAAGACAGACACGGATTATTTAAAACCCTGAAGAGAGTGCTATTACATTTAAATTGCCTGTAACCTTCGTGTAATAGATTTATGATTGATGATAGATTTAGTTAAAAT
>NW_019154096.1:1206627-1209317 GCF_002288905.1 Enhydra lutris kenyoni
AGAGAGCCCAATGCGGGACTCGATCCCAGGACCCTGAGATCATGACCCGAGCCGAAGGCAGCGGCCTAACCCACTGAGCCACCCAGGCGCCCCTAAAGAGTGTTTTAAAACACTGGACAGCAATAGAAGCAAAAGCAGAATGACATAATGTAACGACAGATAGTTTATATGGGAGCCCTTTGGGTACTCTGGTGGATGAATGTTTTTAAATTAGTTTTTCGTAAACTGCGAAAAAAGAAAAGCACTCCCGTTTATAGTGTACACTTTATAGTTCACAAAGCACGTGGCAACAATAAAGATAATGATGGGTTATGGTTACAATTCACAGAAAAGGAGGTACAGGGAAATTGAATGAAAGGGAATAGCAAAGTAGGTCCATAAGTCAATCTTCCTTGTAAAAAAATTAAAAGTGCATTTCTGCCACCTCTCTCCTGTTTGATATGATAAAGAATGACCACGATACATGAATTATAGTTCGGGGTTTTGAAAAGCAAAACAGCTTTATACCAACACTTGAGCTTTTTTTGCTAACAAGATAGCTCGATTTGATATGCGGTTCCTGACAACCAACTTCAGAAATAATTCCATCTTCATGAGAAGTCAGAAAGAACCACAAAACAAACCTCAAAATAGATTCAAAGAGAAAATACTCTTAAAAAAATTTCCCTTCCTATCAGAAGCAGACCAAAGGGAAGTTTATCCTCCCACTAACAAATTCCCCAGAAAGCTTCATCTAAAAGGTTGTACTTTCTTCAGACACCCAGCAGGACCTTCTTCTCTGGGCCTGGTATTTCTTCAATGGCCTGTTCCAGAGAATAAGACACTAAACTACAGAGCGCCATGGGCCTCAGAACCACGAAAGAGATGATGAGGGGCACAAAACAAGCCTCTGGTCACCAAGAGGGTATGTAGACGTTTGCTGCTTTTCTGCATTTTTCAAAGCTGAGTTTTTAGCTGGAGGCCGCTCCTTTATGATAAATTGCTGATACCGTATAGTAAAAGCTATTATATGGTCTTTTACAAACCATTTCCTATCTTTGCATTCTCACGTGCCAAGACAGACACGGATTATTTAAAACCCTGAAGAGAGTGCTATTACATTTAAATTGCCTGTAACCTTCGTGTAATAGATTTATGATTGATGATAGATTTAGTTAAAATATAACTTTTAAATATATATTCTCGGTAAACGATTCCAACCTGCGCTCACTTAAGTAACTGGTGCATAATCCCTTTTCAATTAAACCGTAGTGCTGCTTTTCTTTTAAGGACCAATTCCGGGTTTCCGAGAGAACCCCAAGCTATTTTTCTAGAATGGCCGTATGCGTATGTATCAGGCGTCCTCTTTTCACTCCCTTTGTGGAGCACCTACCCTGGAGGTCATGTAATGGCCAATGACCAAAACAAAACAAACAAAAAAACCCATCCAGATAGAAGTTATTCGCGTGTGCCATCATGCAACGGCAGACCCTGCCTGAAGACGAGGAGACTGCTTAAATAGATCGCGGGCAGGGTCTCAGCCCAGGCCTGTGCTGGGGAAGCTGGTTCCCGGCTTCGTGCGCGATTAGGAAGCCAGCAAAGTGACCCGAGAGTGCAGCCCGGGTTTAGGGCTGATGATCTTTTCGCAGCCAGGTCGCGCGCGGACACCCGCTCGAGGATCCTGAGCGCCTGGCTGGGAGGCCGCCGCCCAGCGCCCGCGCTGGGGACGCTCGGAGCCCCGGCCTGGGCCCGCCCCTCAGTAGAGAGGGTGGAGGCGGCGGCGCGGAGAAGGGGCTTTGCTAATTTCCGAAGCGGGAAGTGAGCTCGCTGAGGGCGCGGCGGAGAGTCTGGGAGGAGGTGGAGGGGCTGGCGGAGGAGGGGCGCGCAGCGCCGCGGTGCTGTGCTGTGGACAAGTCGGGACTGCAGGACCTGCTGGACTCGCCGCTTGTGCGCTCTCGCGCTCCAGCCCAGTCCCAGAGGCCGCGCAGTCCCGCTCGGGCGCCCGGCTGCCCCTCCCCGCCCAATGGCTTCTCCCGACGACCCTCTGCGCGCAGGTAAAGTGACACCGCACCGCGCCCTCACCTGGAGCGGGAAGCCCGGGCCGCGAGCTCGCGGGGGTGTCGGGGCCCAGCCTCCCGCGAACCCCGGGGCACCGGGACCACCCCGGATACCGACACCGCGCCGCACCCGGGTCCGCACGGGGTTGGGCCGGGGACGGCGCCGCGCCAGGTGTCCCCCGCGAGCGGGCGCGCTAGCACCCATCGTTCGGCACCCCCACGCGGGCGTGCCGAGGACCCCCCTTCACTCGTCCCGCGCGGTGGCCCCGCCACTTTTGTTCTGGACTTGGGATCCCAGGTTGAAACTAGTCCCTCAAACCTCCCTGGCAGCATGGAGCGCAGGGAGGGATTCTCGGTTTTTCCGCCCTGGCTCTTACTCTTTCCCCACTCACATGCCTTCTCGCGTCCCTTAACTCTCCTCATTTTCACTTTTATTAAATGGTTTTGTTATCTATGTTGACCCGCAGAGCCATTTCATGAACGAATATACACGAAACCGAGAGCCGGAGCCCACCTGTGAGAGCCCACCTATAGAGGCCTTTAATTAGAATGGTCTCTGGTTCTAGCCTCAATTTAGAATACTGCGTGTACCTGAGGACTGAGTCCAGATGTTTCTTTCATCTCTTACTTGAATTTGAAATCCTCCTCAGACTT
>NW_019154096.1:1209327-1211029 GCF_002288905.1 Enhydra lutris kenyoni
TCTCTGCCAGAGCTTTGAAAAAAAAGAAGAGGATTTTTAGGTAATAAGTCTGGAAATGATCTTTAAACAGCCCAGTGACAGAGTACATGCACACAACTTCTGTTACTCCCAGTAACTATGGTAGCTTTAATCCATTCTTCAAAAAAAGCATTTGTCTGTAGGCTAAACACAGACCAGCAATGTCAATGAATGAAGGAGCAGAGCCTGCTTTCTTTCAGATGGAGTTGGTATGCTGCGAATGGGAAGCTTTTTAAATTTATTTTATTTATTTATTTATTTATTTATTTATTTTTTAAGATTTTATTTATTTATTTGACAGACAGAGATCACAAGTAGGCAGAGAGGCAGGCAGAGAGAGAGGAGGTAGCAGGCTCCCTGCTGAGCAAAGAGCCCAATGCTGGGCTTGATCCCAGGACCCTGGGATCATGACCTGAGCTGAAGGCAGAGGTTTTAACCCACTGAGCCACCCAGGTGCCCCGGGAAGCTTTTTTTAAGCCACAACAAAACTGGGTAGTCTAATAACATTTTTGTAATGTTTTTATAAAACTTTACCTTTTTTCAGGAACACTTTATTTATTTATTTATTTATTTATTTTGGTGGGGGTCTTTTCCCACAACGCCAAATCCAGGGATTGTTTTCTGATTATAAAAGAATGTTTGTTATTTTAAACTTCAGATAGGACAGAAATGTATCCCCTCAAATTGAGATTTGCCTGTCATTCCATTTTTTACTTTTGAGGTACATCCTTCTAGAAGCTTCCTTGGGTCACCGTGTGGTTCAGTTACTTCTGGTACTCTCCAGCCCGTTGCTTTCCACTCTTTCAAAGCTCATTGGCAAAATTGCGCAATGCTTCACAGCAGCTGAACTATATTTAGAGTTTCAAATGTCTCAAAAAGCATGTCTTACCTCAAGATGGGCTAGTTTGGTCCTACCCGTTCCATAACACCAAGATGATTTTTAGCGAGACAAATTAAAAGTTCTGTTTAGGCTGGCTTGTCAAATGTCAGTCTGTCATAAATCATTAATAGTGATGCTCTTGGGTAGTCAGATCACTTTTGGAAAAAAACAAAATTATACTGTAGTTGATAGAATGGCCAATTTTAATTGTACACAGCTCTCTCGAAAGTTGTCAGTGATGCTGCTTTTAACTTTGGTTTGGGGTTCTTGGGTCCTACTATGAACATCATATTCTTATTTAGTCATCCTTAGTGTTTTCCTTGAAATTGCGATATAATGATTGAGTTTGGTGCCAACTAAATTTAAACAATTGTAGTAAACCCAAAGTATGAAATTTTCTCTTCTCGCATTCCTCAATTTGTTTAACTAAGTCTTGCTCCTCGCATGTTTTGTAACATGATACAGACTCAAGGAAGAGGCAAGAATGCTACATGGTTTGTTTAGCCTGCTTTTAGGGATTTTCCAAAACCAGTTAAGATTACGTATGGAATATACCTTAGGACACTGTTGAGAAGCTGTTTAATTTTAAGTCATAGTTCTAGCTATAAGAAGTAAAGACTCTCCTAAAAGATGAAAATAGATCTATCAATTAATAAAAGGGGTAGAAACCTATTTGAGATTTTTTTTTCAGTTCTGTTGTAAAAGAAACCGTCACATTCCTATGAAAAGGAGGACTGTACCTAGCTAATTCAGTTCCTTATTTCTTTGTATAATCTATAGGATTTGTTCTAACTGCTAGATATC
>NW_019154096.1:1211911-1217293 GCF_002288905.1 Enhydra lutris kenyoni
GTTGCTAACTCAGAGTTAGAGGTTATAGAAAGAATGACATTCTCTTCTATTTAAGTTATTTATTTGGTTTCACCAAACAAAAAGTTTTATCTTTTAAGTTTTAAAAACTGCATGAAAGTACTGGGTTCATTTAGTTGTGACAAAAGTATTGTACTGGGGCACCTGGGTGGCTCAGTGGGTTAAGCCGCTGCCTTCGGCTCGGGTCATGATCTCAGGGTCCTGGGATCGAGCCCCGCATCGGGCTCTCTGCTCTCTAGGGGAGCCTGCTTCCTCCTCTCTCTCTGCCTGCCTCTCTGCCTGCTTGTGATCTCTCTGTCAAATAAATAAATAAAATCTTTAAAAAAAAAAAAAAAAAAAAAGTATTGTACTAATGAAAGGTGTTTAATAATAAAGGAATATGGGGTAGAGGGTATATAGGAACTATATACCATTTTCTCAAGTTATCTGTAAGTCTAAAACTATTCTAAAATTAAAATGTATTTTATCTCATTTAAAGTTTTATTTAGAGAGAGTACGTGCCGGTGGGGGGAGGGGCAGGGGGAAGAGAGAGAGCATCACAAGCAGACTCCATGCTGAGCGTGGAGCCAGATGTGGGGCTCAATCCCATGACCCCAAGACCTTAGCTCAAATCAAGAATTGGGAGCTTAACCAACTGATTCACTAGGCAGCCCTAGAGTAAAAATGTATTTTAAAAACCACACTAAGTAAAATTTAGACTCTAGAAAAATGCAAAACCTCGTTCACAATTCCACTACTCTACTATAACCATTTTTTTTTGTCATTTGGATGTATTCCTTCATACATTTTTTTCATGTGAATGATTATAAAAACTGTTTGTAAATATATCTTGCTTTTATCATGTGATGTTATTTCATAAACTTTATCCAGCTTGCGACATGGCTGTGCCATCAGTTTGAACGGCTGTGTGGTATTACCATCTCTGACATGGAAGTGATTCTGGGATGCGTGTCTGAGGGCAGGACGGAAGCATCCCTGCTACAGCAGTGGTACCTGTCAGCGCTCTGAGGAGAGAGCCACTGACAAGTACTTTGCCTGGATTGAAGTATTATAAGATCCTAGATGAGGGGTGCCTGGGTGGCTCAGTCAGTTAAGTGTCTGCCTTCACTCAGGTCATGATCTCAGGGTCCTGGGATCTCAGGGTCCATCGGGCTCCCTGCTCAGTGGGGAAGCCTGCTTCTCTCTCTCTCTGCTGTTCCCCCTGCTTGTGCGCTCTCGCTCTCTCTCTCTGTCAAATAAATAAATAAAATCTTAAAAAAAGAAGAAGAAGAAGAAGATCCTAGGGGATAAGACTGAAGGATGAGTTGGAGCACAGGCCCCAGAGCTTGAATGCCAGACACAGGTGGATGGAAGGTATTGGGTGTGGGGAGTGATGGCCCAGTGGCCATATCCAGGAGCCCAGGGGGATTATAGAAAAGATGAAGGTAAATTTTAAGCCTGTAACTGGGAGCTGTTCCTACCAAAAATACAGAGAATTCAGGAAGAAGATGAGATTCATGTTGCGGGGATTAAGTTCTGTTTATGGGCTGTGAGATAAAATGTGAAGGTTTGTTAGAGGTCGGGAAGTGTGAGGTTTGTGGCCATGCCCCATAAGTGCTAGAAAATGCAGCTCTGGGTCCTGGTTTAGGCCTCTTGCATCTTTAGGTTACAGCTGAAGCCTCAGGAGTAGATGAGACTGCCAACGACGGAAAGAGGGGAACCAAGGATGGAAGCTTGAGGAACATGTCATGTTAGAGGCCAGAGGAAGAAAAGGAGCTCAGAAGCAGAAATCAGTCCTTGGGACAAAATGCAATTGCTAGGCTTAAAGAGTGAGTGGGTGAGGGCGCCTGGGTGGCTCAGTGGGTTGGGCCATTGCCTTCGGCTCAGGTCATGATCTCAGGGTCCTGGGATCGAGTCCCGCATCGGCTCTCTGCTCAGCGGGGAACCTGCTTCTCTCTCTCTCTCTCTCTCTCTCTGCCTACCTCTCTGCCTACTTGTGATCTCTCTCTGTCAAATAAGTAAATAAAATCTTTTAAAAAAAAAAAAAAAAGGAACAACAACAAAAAAAGAGTGAGTGGGTGATAAGAAAGTTCATGCAGTCCTGTCAGATTCCTTAAGGGAGCAAGGAAAAAATATTAAATTCTTATTTGAGTATGTTAGAAAATACAGTAAAAGCTGATTCTTTTCAAGATGGGAAACAGTGGATTTTAAAGGATAAGGTATCACCAGGAGTGGAGTGATCAGAAACAGGAGAAGGAGAAGTGACAATTAGTGGGCTTGGTTTTCCTTACAGGATTAATGTTCCTCAAAAATACTGATGGATAATGTGCTTGAAGATGTTCTGTGGGGGTACCTGGGTGGCCCAGTCAGTTAAGTGTCTCACTCCTGATATCAGCTCAGGTCTTGATCTTAGTGTCCCCACATTGGGCTCCACACTGGGTATGACACCTATTTAAAAAAAAATGTTCTGTGGGGAATACCCAATATATTGGTTTCTTTCAAGGAACGTATAATCTGGCAGGGAAGAGAAATGCAAACATATATTACATAAGTAAAGTTATTCAATGCACATATTGATGAGTTAGCATTATAAAGTAAGAATTTCGGGGTGCCTAGGTGGCTCCGTTGGTTGTGTCTGTCTTTGGGTCAGGTAATGATCCTGGGGTCCTAAGATCGAGGCCTGCATCAGGCTCCTTGCTCAGTGGGGAGTCTGGTTCTCCCTTTGCCCCTCCCCCTCCTCATGTTCTCTCTCTCAAATAAATAAATAAAATCTTCAACAATAAATAAATAAAACTAAGAATCTCAACTTTTTCAGAGACAGGATGAAAAGAAGCCTGGATAGGTAAAGACACAAGCCTTCTTTTTAGATGTAAAGATTCTGGAAGCTGAGATAGCTGATGGCAGATTTGAGTTGTGCCTTGAATGGTGACCCCTGAGTGGGGCAGAATGGGGGAAATCTAGTGAGGAGATTGGAGGTTAAATGGTATGTTCCGTCCATACAGCAGGGAGACCAGAGGCCATCGTGAATGAGGCAGGGGCGTGGCGGCATTTGGTAAGTTGGAAATGGATTGCGACAGGATAGATAATGCCGTATCCGGTATCCATCCATTCGTCCATCCGTCCAGTCTTTGATACCACCACTTTCTTAGGTGCTGGGGATATAATGGTGAATGCTTGGAGCTCCAAAGGTAGCATTTGACATATCCAGCCTGGAAAGCAGAGTAGGAATGTTTCAAGATGCTCTGTAGGCAGGTAAGCTGAGAAACTCTCCCTTATGTTCTCAGAGAGTCTCAGCGCATCTCCATCAGGGAAGGGAGAGAGAGGAGACTGCTGGTTGAGTTCGTTTGACAGGTAAGCAGACGTCTCTGAGCAGAGGAAGAAGCCTTGTTTCTCCCACCACCTGGGAGAAACACCTCCCACATCCCACGACTGTTAACCCAGGCATCCGGCGGAATTCCATAGCTCCACTTTGCAAAGTGCTGCTCTGGGCAAAGCAGACTTGGTCTCCCAGACCTGGGGAGCTTCCTGGAAGAGTCTCCGCATAGAGTGATGGCACAGAACAGAGTTTTAGACAAGTCCTCACAGCAGTGGCTCATCCAGGGGAGGGCTCGGGAGAAACATGGAGGCAATGGCGCTCATCCAGGAATGGGGTCCCCAGGGCTCAGGTACAAGACATGGAGGGTGCCATTCTGAACATCCGTGCTGGTGTCTAGGGCTGCTTTGCTGCTCTGGACCCTGCAAGTCCAAGGTGGATCCTTCTTCGGGCGCTGGGGGCAGGCTCTGCACTTGCTTGTCAATGGCCATCTCCGCCCTGCATCTTCCCGCCATCTTTCCTCTGCGTGGCTCTCTGTACAGACATCCCCTTTACCCAAGGACACCGGTCATACTGGTTTAGGGCCCACCTTCATGACCTCATTGGAACTTGATACCTCTGTAAAGAGCCCATCTCCAAACACAGCCATGTTTTGAGGTCCTGGGNCTGTAAAGAGCCCATCTCCAAACACAGCCATGTTTTGAGGTCCTGGGTGCTAGGACCCCAACGTGTTGGATCTCTTTGTGGGGGGTACCTAAGTCAACTCATAGGAACATTTGCAAACAGAACAAAATGAGAACAAACGACAAGATGTTTGGAAAGAGGTGAAAGGGTTTGGCATCCATCGGGGCGGATTGGGACTGAAGAGAAGGGAAGCTGGTGATTGCTGGTGACCAGGCGCATGGGGGTCACTGTCAAAAATAGGAAAACACGAATCTGGGCAGTGGGGGATGAAAACAAATTGATCTTTTTTGAAGCTCTTAAAATGTCGTGCAGCACATCACAGATGCTTTATGGGCGTGGAACTAGTAAGTAGGACTGATGAGGAACGAACTGTGTGATATTGAGTGTTTCTCCTGGTGATAGTGCTCAAGGCATTGAGTCCGGGGGTTCAGTCGTGCTCTTGCTCCTCGAGACCAGGACTCTCTCCTGCACTGGGTCAGTCCTATTACCCAGTGGAGAGGCCTTAGTGAGACCACCCTGCTGGCCATCGCTGAGAAGAGAGGCAGGCCTGCTACAGACAAGGGAGTGGGGCAGGTTGTAAGAGCTCTGAGCTTCCAGAATAGGGAGAGGGAGGGCAGAACCTTCCCAAACCTAGGAGTAGATTCTAAAAGCCCCCTAGGTGATTCTGATGCACCCCACTTCCTCTCCTACAAACAAAATCACTGAATAGGAGTCATAGCATCCAGGCATGGGTGAAATTCACCTGTCCCGCAGCAAGGCTGCTGTATGAATAATTTTGGCTCACGTTAACATAAATCTGCAGTTGCAGTTACTGGGAGACAAAAGTACCTCTTACCCTTCATCCGCCATATCCTGTCGCCACCCTACCCATCTTGGCCATTTTTGGATCATCCGCAAGCCTGGCATGTGATTTTGCAGAGAGAAGGGGCAGGGGTCCTTCACACATCAAGTACAATCCGACGCTGCCGGCAGGAATGAGAATCCTTAGGGACAGATTTACAAAATGCGGAAACACCTCTTAGTGACCTACAGAAAACAGATTTAAATTTCTTACTAAAATTAGGCCCTCCTACGATCTGCTCAGCCCAGTGGATCTGGACCCTGACTGCACATAGGAATCACTTGGAGAACTTTTTTTTTTTTTTAAGATTTTTTATTTCTTTATTGGACAGAGAGAGAGAGATCACAAGTAGGCAGAGCAGCAGGCAGAGAGGGGTGGGGGGGATGCAGGCTTCCCGCTGAGCAGGGAGCCTGATGCGGGACTTGATCCCAGACCCTGAGATCATGACCTGAGCCGAAGGGAGACGCTTAACACACTGAGCCGTCCAGGCACCCCACTTGGAGAACTTTTGTGATTCTCCAGTGCCTGGCTTCCATCCCATAGAGAT